>NC_092233.1:3965000-4192500 GCF_036320965.1 Panulirus ornatus | reverse complement strand
ACGTACCTCCTACCACAGGCTCCCATACCACCCCAACCCATTACTGGAGGAGGGAGTATGTCCCCACACCCTCTATACACATCCACCCCTTCCTCCTCAAGCCCCCCTGAGCACAGGCTCCCATACCATCCCCCAACCCCATTACTAGGGGAGGGCATACGTCTCTTCCCCCACTCCTCCTTCCCACACCCCCACTCTGCACCAGAGGAGTGACTGGGGGGGTGGGGGGGAGGGGTTGTTGAGGGTGTGTGTGGGGGGATGGGGGGTTGTGTGTCCCCCCCCCCACTATGAATTATCAGACGTCGTCAGCGACGCCAGGCGCTGCCGTCCCTCCCTCACCGTGTGTGACAACCCTCCCTCCAAGACGATTCACGTGAGACATTGATAATGTTGAGTGACAACCTTCAAGGACGGTTTGCTTTGAGCGATTTGATAACAAAATACAACGAATATTTTTTTTTTTCCTTCTTCTTCTTCTTCTTCTTCTTTCCCTTTTACTTATTTTAGCTGTCAGGGAGGGAAGTGAGTGTGGCGACGGTTCCGCAGGCGATGGTTGATGGACGTGTTGATATTTTATCAGGGGGGCTCAGATACCTTCTTTTAATTACATAGAAATGTCCTGCCAACGACACTCCCCATCTCCAGGGCGTCTGCAGTGTACAGCTTCTATAATGTTTATACTCAGTAATGTTTCTGTATTTCTATGATGTTTCTATATTTCTAATGATGGGGGGGGGGTGTTTCCTTTATTGGTGATGAGAAAGTGTGGGATGGTAAATCAGTGTGTTTGGTAAGGCAAATATATATATATATATATATATATATATATATATATATATATATATATATATATATGTGTGTGTGTGTGTGTGTGTGTGTGTATAAGCCCTTATTTTCTAGGGACTGTCTGTAAGGAAACTGGGTATGTCTCCTTAGGAATTCTAGACATCTTACTCTTCCATGATGGGAACAGCTTCAGGAATAAGTCAGCCACCTCAGCTGCACCCAGAGCTTCTCCCCTTCCCCAGAGCTCCCATGTGATCTGTGACCTCGCATGTCAGGAAGGAGGTTGTAAACTCCTTGATAACATGAAGTATGTGGGATCCAACACTGCCACTTAACACTCCACCTTCAACGAGGCACACCCAGGTCGCGCATCAATGGAACTAGACTTACAAGACAAGAGGTGGTAGATTTTGCAGAATTTCATAAGTGCGTTGGAGACATTGAACTTCTTCACACACAGAATCTCTTCATATCTGCGACAAACAACCTAAAGTGACTGTACAAAACACGGGCAGAAATCGTACGCCACAGCCCATCAGTAACCAATCAAAGTCGAGATCTTTGCTGAAGTGACAGTTGTTCACCAGCTGTATTACCCACACTACTGCTTCTACGTCCGCTCACCTCAGCATTTATGATTTTGCCCTTCTGTTGGAAGAGGGAAACTTCGACAGATTCTACGGAGACCCTCTGTATTATGCATCAAACTGACACTGAGGGCCTCAGTAAAAACCTATAGATACGTACATAAAAGATGTACCTAAAGGCTTTGTAACGAAACGCGTCTAAAAGGAGAATTGCTCCCTATATATATATATATATATATATATATATATATATATATATATATATATATATATATATATATACATACATACATATATGAAGAGTGTGGGGAAGCGAGGCAAGACTCTTGCAAGACAGGATAATTTACATATGTCGATTCGTGTGATGATAGAGGGAGACAACTGAGATAGACTGGTAATCAGTTCCTTCTCACCAGACAGACATACGCGAGACACTGATGGAAATTATAACCTCCCTCCCACTGGACAAAAACTCCTTCATCACTGATGGAAATTACATCCACCATCCCTCTAGATAAAGACCTCCTCTTGTTACATAAATTGCAATCGGAAGAATCATAACTGAATTACGTTTGATGTGTTCTTGAAACAGCGAACACTGCTTAGAGACGTGATACCCTCTGTTGTATGAGTTCAATAGTTGTTCTGATGAACATGTAGTACTACAGATTCTGAACATGTTCTGACCAATTTGTTCTGGGCTTAAGAGCTATGACCAAGTAGAATGTTATGCAAGATGATGTTAGACTGTTCAAGATGATGAATTGTAGTGCTGGAGCGAAGAGGTGGAGACGAGGATGTTAAAGAAGTAACTACGATGGTGTGACTAGAGGCAATCTTCTCACTTGACGAATCAGTATGATGTGTAATTTGGAAGTGTATAAGAGGTACTTATATAAGTGTGGAAAGCCATGATTCACTTGAAGACACTGGGTAATGGACTGTGTGTGTTTATGTGTGTGTGTGTGTGTGTGTGTGTGTGTGTGTGTGTGTTTTGGGGGTCTGTACGTATCTAATTCACCCACATGAAACAGCTGATGGTGATAGACTATGGTGCGTCTTTATCATTACGACTTTCCAAATTATGATGATAAAACACTCGCCTCCCTTCACTCCTCTGTATTCATATTACAGTTTCTTTCCATACTTTCTGTTCTCACATAACATGTCTACCACACCAGTGTTGCGTGTGGTGGGCCAGCAAATTCAACCACAGAATCAAGAAAGAGGAGTTAGAACCAACTCATCTCTACTTCATCTATTTTCTCAGCAACTTTGTAAACACACACACCCGTAAACAAGTTTGTAAACGCATTCATACATCGACAAATGTAAAACAAAAACGAATATTTCTGTCATGCGTTCCATGACCCCATTTTCAGAGGATGGGGTTACCGTCTTTACGGACATCCAGAATTGTAGTTTTTTCAATTACTTTCACATTGCCACCTCTGGTGATATGATAACAAGGCGACATGATGATAAGCCGACGTGATAAGGGGTCGGTATGATATCGACGAGGCAAGGTAATAACAGGACGCTATGCAAAAGGAGCAATGACAGCAAGGCGAAATGATAACAAGGCAGTATGATAACACTGTGACATGATAACAAAGTGATAGCAAGACATGAGAACAAGGATGACGCGATAACAAAACCAATGATAAGAAGGCGATATGATAACCCGTTGGTGTAGTAAGGAAAGTGACATGATAAGAAGCGACATGATAACAAAATACATGATAAGGGGACGTGATAAAGTGATACGATAAGAAAGAGAGGACCCTGGGTAATTCTTAAGACACTGGGCCTCTAATGATGAGCGATCTTTATCGCTAATTTGAATATTCATTAAGAGGAAGCGGGAAGGTAATCAACCCGCAGCCCAGGTACTTAAGATGGGGTTTCCCAGAACAATGGGACGAGTCACGTTTTCTTTTGTTTCTGCCACCGCCAGCAGTCTCTCTCTCTCTCTCTCTCTCTCTCTCTCTCTCTCTCTCTCTCTCTCTCTCTCTCTCTCCCTCTCTTCATCTGATCGTACAGAAAGAAGCTGCTTGCACTATACCCGCTCGCTCGCCACCGTCACCTTTTCCCGCCTGAGCTCCCTCGTCCCCTAGTTGCAGTTCGGTACCAACATGGCATCAAGCCCATTATGGCCAAGCTTGTTCAGACCACTGTTAGAACAGCCCCCATCCCAGCCACTGCGAGACATCATCAGCAAACACTAGACTGTCACCCTAATGTTTCAGTATTGGATTTAGTTTAACACATCCACCCTGATGATGATGATGATGATGATAATGAATTTTATTATTATTATTATTATTATGATTATCATTTTTATTATCATTGTTATTATTATTATTATCATTATTATTATTATTATTATTATTATCATTATTATTATTATTATTATATCATCATTTATTATTATCATCTATTATTATCATTGCTGTTCTTTATACACACAGAAATACGTACACAGTTGCATATATATATATATATATATATATATATATATATATATATATATATATATATATATATATATATATACTCAGGTACATACACGTCTCATTATAACAGGAGTATTCCATTTTTGTTGTATTTATTCACACCCAACAAATCATACTAACGAATATTAAATCATGTTTTCAAAATCATTCCAAAAGTTTCGAAGTGAAATGAATCAGTAAATTGTTAATATTTACTGAACTCTCTGACCCTATTGCCAAGACAGTTTGAAAACATTCTTGATTAATAAGCAGTTTATTGTGAGGCGGTATATAAACATATCCTTATATTAGAGACGTTATTCCACGGTTGTGATGGTAACTTAACTACCAGGCTTGTCCTGGATGTTTATGTTGCTGTGTTTTGACTAAAACTCACGCGTCTGGGTTCGAGTCCTGGAGGAGCATTAAGCTCATATCCAATCCAGCTTTTCATCATCACTTCGGGGTTGGTTGACAGTTGGGTACTTAATGTAGGCTGAGGTGTTTATACATACTTATCTACGTAGGTTCCTGCTCTGCATCACTTTTTATCTGGCTCCTGCAGCACTCAGAAAGCTGGTCACGTCCACAAGCGGGATTGCAGGTCAAGAAGTGTGGTGAAGTTGTCTGTGTGAAGTGAGTGAAGAAGAGTCTGGGGGTAACTTTATTGTCTTCAGAATGGAAGATGAATCTTGGGCATGAGGGGTCGTGTGATACTATGAATCAGTGTTTGTAATATTGGACAGAAAGCATAACTCGAACATGTCTGGGGAATATGGTTTCAGATGGAATTTAAGAGTGGGTTGGAAAGACGACTGTTTAGTGCTTATTGAGTAAATCTCATATATATATATATATATATATATATATATATATATATATATATATATATATATCGCACATCCTTTAATATAATTAACCTTACCATCAGAAAGAATACTTAATCACTGTCGTAAGAAAATCTGTGAACATCAAGATGAATTCAAAGTTAAAATGATATACACAAGTTTCATAAACATTACTAAAAGATGCCATGAACTATGATCAAGTTTGCATTACTTTGGTCAGTAACAAGAATGAGACGTGAGCATGATAAGGGGAAAACCTAATTCTATCTACTGAATATCTTGCTCCAAAATAATCGTAAAAAATTACGTCCCGAATGATTATTTTTCGAAATGAAAGTTCACTATTTGTTGCATTTTTGAATTACACGTTAACAAATAAATATTTTTGCTTTGTCGAATTCTCGCAACGAATGATGATACACTGTATACTCATTTAGTGATCATATCATCACTTGTCATTACCTGGTTAGATAACGTAAGACCTAATTAATCTAGTAAGACTGGATATCATCAACATAGAAGAGAAAATGATCGCAATTATATTTTCTATGCGATTAGCAACATAGCTAATTAACATCTAGCACTGAAGGTGATCTAAACCTTAGAAATGAGTTGAAAGTTCTAGGCATCAAAGATATTCTGATGAATAGTTAGTTAACATAGAAATATTTAGATAGAGTGATTTCTCAAGCACTACCAAAGTATATGGGACTATATCAAACGATGATGAATATCAAGTGTCTTAGAAGCAAAAATTTCGAGGTCCAGGAAGACTTGTTATAGCCTAGCAATAGAACACAGGTCGTTCAATATCTAAATCAAAAGCCCCTGTCCCCATCGGTCATTCAGTTCTGTAATGACTTTACGAATTTCTCTATAATTAGAACCACGTGTGCTTTAGTACACGTCTGCTGCATGATAAAATGTGATCGATTCACATAGCTGCATGATAGAACGTAATCTATCATGTAACACTTAGAGATTTGTCTATACTTCTGAACTTACACGGGGGTACATAGAATGCTAAACCACCGTTGAGAGTTAGACAATCTTACTTGACACTGTAGGTCTTATAGCTGTATCCTATGTAATGTTCTTGACTCATCACAAGTAACCAGCGGGTGATAATGCTTATATTGGACCACAGAGACTGTATCAGGTGTTACCGGACCCCGCCAGCTCGTTACACCGCGAGCGAAAATTCGCCATTGGCGAGGCTGTATCACTGAGAATGTAGTTTCGTCAAAGAACTTCTCGCTCGCTGGGATTCGTGATATATATATATATATATATATATATATATATATATATATATAGATAGATAGATAGATATTGGACGCCGTTGGACGCCATTTGGTAAACATGTTTACCAAATGGCGTCCTAGCTTCGTCTCTTCGGTGTATATCACCTGAATGTTATATTTCTCTCTTGTGTCTCCCCTGATGATGTGATTATTACACGAAAGTGCACTTGGGAACTTCTCGTGTTTCATTTTCAACGTGGACTCATAGGAATATCTTGATCACGCGCAAAATTGTGATCCTTTCCAATATATATATATATATATATATATATATATATATATATATATATATATATATTTTTTTTATATATATATATATATATATATATTTTTTTTTTTTTTTTTTATACTTTGTCGCTGTCTCCCGCGTTTGCGAGGTAGCGCAAGGAAACAGACGAAAGAAATGGCCCCCCCCCCATACACATGTACATACACACGTCCACACACGCAAATATACATACCTACACAGCTTTCCATGGTTTACCCCAGACGCTTCACATGCCTTGCTTCAATCCACTGACAGCACGTCAACCCCTGTATACCACATGACTCCAATTCACTCTATTTCTTGCCCTCCTTTCACCCTCCTGCATGTTCAGGCCCTGATCACACAAAATCTTTTTCACTCCATCTTTCCACCTCCAATTTGGTCTCCCTCTTCTCCTCGTTCCCTCCACCTCCGACACATATATCCTCTTGGTCAATCTCTCCTCACTCATTCTCTCCATGTGCCCAAACCATTTCAAAACACCCTCTTCTGCTCTCTCAACCACGCTCTTTTTATTTCCACACATCTCTCTTACCCTTACGTTACTTACTCGATCAAACCACCTCACACCACACTTTGTCCTCAAACATCTCATTTCCAGCACATCCATCCTCCTGCGCACATCTCTATCCATAGCCCACGCCTCGCAACCATACAACATTGTTGGAACCACTATTCCCTCAAACATACCCATTTTTGCTTTCCGAGATAATGTTCTCGACTTCCACACATTTTTCAAGGCTCCCAAAATTTTCGCCCCCTCCCCCACCCTATGATCCACTTCCGCTTCCATGGTTCCATCCGCTGACAGATCCACTCCCAGATATCTAAAACACTTCACTTCCTCCAGTTTTTCTCCATTCAAACTCACCTCCCAATTGACTTGACCCTCACCCCTACTGTACCTAATAACCTTGCTCTTATTCACATTTACTCTTAACTTTCTTCTTCCACACACTTTACCAAACTCAGTCACCAGCTTCTGCAGTTTCTCACATGAATCAGCCACCAGCGCTGTATCATCAGCGAACAACAACTGACTCACTTCCCAAGCTCTCTCATCCCCAACAGACTTCATACTTGCCCCTCTTTCCAGGACTCTTGCATTTACCTCCCTTACAACCCCATCCATAAACAAATTAAACAACCATGGAGACATCACACACCCCTGGCGCAAACCTACATTCACTGAGAACCAATCACTTTCCTCTCTTCCTACACGTACACATGCCTTACATGCTCGATAAAAACTTTTCACTGCTTCTAACAACTTGCCTCCCACACCATATATTCTTAATACCTTCCACAGAGCATCTCTATCAACTCTATCATATGCCTTCTCCAGATCCATAAATGCTACATACAAATCCATTTGCTTTTCTAAGTATTTCTCACATACATTCTTCAAAGCAAACACCTGATCCACACATCCTCTACCACTTCTGAAACCGCACTGCTCTTCCCCAATCTGATGCTCTGTACATGCCTTCACCCTCTCAATCAATACCCTCCCATATAATTTACCAGGAATACTCAACAAACAAATATATATATATATATATATATATATATATATATATATATATATATATATCAAATTTCCACAATGGAACTGTGGTAAGTAAATTATTCAAACTACACAGGAAATGAAAACATGAACGATTCCGAAACTTTCGTGTGTATTGATTGGAACACAACAGCAGCATTTAAATATCAAACTCTGGGAGAGTCAGGCTGTTGGTTGTGTCATGCATTATAGATCAATGCAATGTGAATGATGGTATATACAAGATGAATAACAGAACAGCTATCTAAGAGTTGTAAGATTAAGATCAGAGATTGGCCAATATGAACAACAATAATACATCTGTTTTGTCTATTATCATCTGGTAAATTCACTAGTTACGTACGAGACGTAGTCACTTTTGTCTTTTCCTGTTTGATTTTGCTTGGTTGGTTGTGAGGTCTGGATGGCGGTTACCTCTTCATTAAGGTTGGGTTCTTGCCTAGTGTTGAGGTGGTGGTGTTGGTGTGAGGGGGTTATGTTGAGGGGGTGGCGTTGATGTGGGAGGGTTATGAGGTTGCAGCCTCATCTCGCCTCACGGCTGCTGAGTTGCCGGGTAGGGGATGATGGCCCAGGTCAAGGGTGGCTGTTCTCTGGCCTCACTTGGGGACATGGCTCCGACCTTTTTATATAAACTCGTTTTACTTTTTGTGATTAGAATCCTCAAGAATGTCTTGCAATGATGAAAAAAGCTTGGGACTCTTGCGTTTTCATTTCCTGTGAGTTTCGATTACATATATGTTAGAGGGTGTGAGTTTGGATGAAGAACAATTGGAGAGAGTGAAGTGTTTTAGATGTCTGGAAGTGGACATGACAGCGAATGGAACCATGGAAGTGGAATTGAGTCATAGGGTGGGGAAGGGGGCGAACGTTCTGGAAGCGCTGAGGAATGACCTTGTATATAAAAAAAAACTTACCTATCATACTGAACATATCAGACATTCGCCGCTGGCAAAGCAGACTTTAGTCTGCAGGTAACCGAGGACACTATAGAAGTGATAAAAGATGATAAAGCCAAGGTTTGGTATGTCGGAAGTACACAGCAGTGAGGGCGAAGAGGAGAAGGAGGAAAGATCTATTACAAAACGCGTCAAACTCTCGGATGATGTTAGGACCCGACGCTTGGGAAGACACATGAATGTTCGTTACTCGATGACACATCACACGAAAGCTGATGTTTGTCGTTCTTTTAGGAATCAGATATAACCTTTAGGGGATTTCTTTTACTCTCAACCCTCTAATGACTCAAGACATTGAAGCCAACTGTGGCTGGATTTAATGACTAATGATGACACAAATTGGTCATTAAGGCGTAGAAAGAGAAGAAATACACATGAGATATATACAAATGGGAAAATTAGTTATAATGTCTGTTTTGACAAATAAGTGTGTTTTATAAACACTGTTTTTATCAACACAAGTGTGATTCACAAAACGAGTGTGTTTTACAACCCGAGTGTGTTGCACGGACCGAGTGTGTTTTAGAAATCAAATGTGCGTTTTGAACCGAGTTTGTTAAGTTATAAGAGTGTGTTTGATAAACATTCTCATGAACGGAATAAATTTCCTAAACCAGATGCATCATATCAACCGAGCGTGTCTTTATAAACCGAGTATGTTCATAAACCGAGTCTTATAAAACACGATTTATGATACAAATGTGATTTTTAGGAGCCGAGTGCGTTTGGTAAGACTACGTTCGTGTTATACAATGAGTGCGTGATGTACACCTTCGCTGTGTCTAAGATCCTTGAGTGTGAGGTGAAGAAACCCAAAATGTTGGCTTTGAATTCTGAAAAGTAGGTAAAATTGATCTTATATCTTATATTAAAGGAAAAATGTACATGATGCAGCATAAAGTAACTGATCATATATATATATATATATATATATATATATATATATATATATATATATATATATATATGGAGAAAGCTTATGACCAAGTCTATTGGAATGCAGAGTCGAGTGTTAAGATTACATGGGTACGCCGTGGGACTAGTGTTGCATTCTGTGAAAGCCTTCTTTAGAGTAGTGATTTGCTGTGTAAGAGTAAATGGAGAGTTGAACAAAAATTTTGGTATACATGTGGGTGTGAGGCAGGGCTTTGTGATGGGTTTTTAATATATATCTATATATATCTATATATGGATCTGGCAGCGGATGGAAGCGGAAGTGGATCATAGGGTGGGGGAGGGGGCGAAAATCCTGGGAGCCTTGAAGAATGTGTGGAAGTCGAGAACATTATCTCGGAAAGCAAAAATGGGTATGTTTGAAGGAATAGTGGTTCCAACAATGTTGTATGGTTGCGAGGCGTGGGCTATGGATAGAGTTGTGCGCAGGAGGATGGATGTGCTGGAAATGAGATGTTTGAGGACAGTATGTGGTGTGAGGTGGTTTGATCGAGTAAGTAACGTAAGGGTAGGAGAGATGTGTGGAAATAAAAAGAGCGTGGTTGAGAGAGCAGAAGAGGGTGTTTTGAAATGGTTTGGGCACATGGAGAGAATGAGTGAGGAAAGATTGACCAAGAGGATATATGAGTCGGAGGTGGAGGGAACGAGGAGAAGTGGGAGACCAAATTGGAGGTGGAAAGATGGAGTGAAAAAGATTTTGTGTGATCGGGGCCTGAACATGCAGGAGGGTGAAAGGAGGGCAAGGAATAGAGTGAATTGGATCGATGTGGTATACCGGGGTTGACGTGCTGTCAGTGGATTGAATCGGCATGTGAAGCGTCTGGGGTAAACCATGGAAAGCTGTGTAGGTATGTATATTTGTGTGTGTGGACGTATGTATATACATGTGTATGGGGGTGGGTTGGGCCATTTCTTTCGTCTGTTTCCTAGCGCTACCTCGCAAACGCGGGAGACAGCGACAAAGCAAAAAAAAAAAAAAAAAAAAAAAATCTATATATATGGATATCCCTGGGGATAGGGGAGAAAGAATACTTCCCACGTATTCCCTGCGTGTCGTAGAAGGCGACTAAAAGGGGAGGGAGCGGGTGGCTGGAAATCCTCCCCTCTCGTTTTTTTTTCAATTTTCCAAAAGAAGGAACAGAGAAGGGGGCCAGGTGACGATATTCCCTTAAAGGCCCAGTCCTCTGTTCTTAACGCTACCTCGCTAATGCGGGAAATGGCGAATAGTATGAAAGAAAAGAAAAGATATATATATGTGTGTGTGTGTGTGTGTGCGTGTGTGTGTGTGTGTGTGTGTGTGTGTGTGTGTATACATAGTTTATCCCAGCTTAATGATAAGGTAAATACCCTAAAGAAAACTGGGAAAAATTAAGGTAATTAACATTAAAAAGATTTTTTCAATTCCCAATTCATATTCACAACCAATGCTACTTAGAGAAAAATACTTGATGAAGGCCAATTTTTTTTTTCTCGTCCCTAATAAAAAGGAAAAATCCCGTGCGATTTCGAGACGAACATTTGAGATTCACTCACTGTGATTCTCAGTAAAGTCAACACATATTTCACCCACAAAAACCTGGACGTATTGTCTCAGTTGTTTTATTCCATACGTAAAATTCTATTGAGGTCAGATATCCAGCGTTAATTTTCCTTGAAATCCTACGCGTGTGGAGCCATAATTCTGGATAAATCTCCCACTAAATCCCACCTGAGCTGAAACCTCACTTTAAATCTTAGTTTAACTTGGCGGTAAATCCCTCCCCCGCTAAAAGCCTGGATAAATCGCGAATATAAAGTGGAGGGGACAAGCGCCTGGACTGTTCCCGCGTGGGGCTACGTCCCCCACGGAGATCAGGATGGTCCTTGTTGACAATACCACGGAGGCCGACATCCTGCCCCGGGACACACGCCATGGACGAACGCCCTTGCAACTACACGCCCCACGACACGCGCCCCACAGGAACACGCCCCGCGACACACGCCATGGACGCCCCGCGCCCTCCAGGTACACGCCTCAAAAACCCACAACAATGTTTTGCTATTTGGCGTCTGCCGCAAATTGTGTTTTCCTGATTTTGATGGAGGTCTTGCGTCGGTGTGTTGGGGACTGGGGGGTTTAGGGCCCCCATGGGGAATGGTGGGGTGGGTGGGTTTAGGGCCACCAGTTGGGGTTCTTTTGTTCCCTTTTTTTTTTTATATAGATTTTCTTTTTTTTCTTCCATTTAAGTGTGGAATACTTGGATCCTTTATAGAATCAGGAGACTAGTGAACACATTATGTGGGAGCCTTGCTGTTTGCTGCACTTCCCGACTGTAAAATTATTCATCACTCTCTTTGGTGAGGTCAGCCCGACTCGGCCTCTGCTGGCAACGTTTTCATCTACTGCCAACGTTAGCTTGCACCAGCGGCTGACAACGTTAGTTGGAGATGCGTCTGCTAACACAAGCGTCGTAAGAACCCGTCTAAGTCGATCAGAAATCTTGTCTGTGTCTTTCTATTCGACTTCATCTATTTCCAGGTCGATACTTTGTGTCGCTGCAGCTGCTGCTGTATTGTTGATGGATAAATAAGATTTTGAATGGTTTCCAAAGCTTGATCAACCTTCGCTTTGGCAGAAGAGACAGATATATTTTCCCGTCGAAGGAAAACGTGTAACTGGAGTTATCATCTTCAAAGCCGAAGAGATTAAGTCAAAGACAAGTGAAGATCTGAAGCTTATCTACAGCTGAGGAGGTCCTGTGAGACGATGACGTAGATGTTGTATATTCTGAAGACGTAGGACAATTCTACGATGGGCAAGGAGGTCCAGGTATTAATTAAGAGGTGAAAAGGTAATACCAATTTGACCTGCCTCTACCTGTGACAACTCATTCAACTTGAAACTTCTGGATCCCATTTATTATATTCTTGGAGTTGTTATATTTCTTTCTGTACCCTCGAGGCATGTCTGAGTAGGTCATAGTGGTGACGATGAGCAGTCTCAGTGTGTCTGGGAGCAGCTGGGGGAGCACAGAAGGAGCGGATGGGGAGAGAGAGAGAGAGAGAGAGAGAGAGAGAGAGAGAGAGAGAGAGAGAGAGAGCCCGTCGTGCAAGGGTTAGAGGTACAGGGTGGAGGGTCTGGTGAGGAAGAGGAGGAGGAAGAAGAAAGGGATAGGAGGCATCGTGAGGCTGTAGAGGGCGAGGGGTGACACACACACAAGACATACTAGATAATAAAAAGGTGAAAATTACAACAGTAAAATAAGCTGTTTAATCCTCACCATTAACCATGATATATTTAAACTATGACCTTTTTTTATACAATACCTATTCCTTCCATGGACATTTCTTTTTTTTACCACTTAGAAAATATATCACATCCCCTCAATATTCTGAGCTGAACGCCACAGAAATGCACATAGTGTGTTCAGATGTAACATTCTACAAACACACACACACACACACACACACACACACACACACACACACACACACACACACGAAGCTCCACCTTAAAATGCTGAACCCTTGTCGAAGCGACACAGCGACCGTTGTGTTGTGTGTGCCGATGCACTGGGCCGACTCTCGGTACCTGAGTGACAAAAGCCAGACACCAGGAACTTGGTGTGCATCGGGAAGGCCGGTGTCTCCTGTCCTCTTTTTATTTTCATACTGTGGCTGCCACAGATGAAGTCGCCTCACTGTTGCAAAAGATACCCCTGGTGTTCATGGCGGATGCAAGAGTGAGGACTGAACCTTTGAGATCTACGAACGCCAGTGGAGGACTCCATCATGGCATTAATTTAAGGTATCTGTGGAGTAATTGCCACGAGCAGTGACTGTCATCTCCACCCACAAATGATCTGATTATCATAGACTCTGTTACATAAAGACACTCACTGTCCAGTTATCCTGTCCTCACCACGCACAGACGCACACATGTCACAATACACACACACACACACACACACACACACACACACACACACACACACATATATATATATATATATATATATATATATATATATATATATATATATATATGTGTGTGTGTGTGTTTTGGACAATCACATGTTTACCAAATGGCGTCCTAGCTTCGTCTCTTCGATGTATATCAACTGACTGTTATATTTCTATCTTGTGTCTCCCCTGATGATGTGATTATTACACGAAAGTGCACTTGGGAACTTTTCGTGTTTCATTTTCCCCGTGGACTCATAGGATTATCTTGATCACGCGCAAAATTGTGATCCTTTCCAATATATATATATATATATATATATATATATATATATATATATATATATATATATATATATATATGAAGACCAGTCATCTGAGGGTTAACTATGATAATCTTTCTCTTCTCGAACAGTGAAGTTGTGGGATCGTGTTCCCTCTAGTGTCGTTCCCTCTTCTTATAACGTCTACGTTTGTAGGATTCGAGTCTATATCAGCGCCTGGAGGAGCTACAGCCAGTCTGCCCTGCGTTGTTCTTCATTTCTCCTTGTGATTCGAGACGGTCATGCCTTTCTTCATGACGTGTCATGTGAAAGATTCAAGAAACATGTAACTGAAGAAGACCAGGAGGGTTGAGGTGGTCAAGGCTGCTTCTTTTCCTACTTTTCATGACTGGGGATCCACTTTTATCGCAAGGAGGTAGATCAGATTTGTGCAATGTATGATGTATAACACCTGTGTTATGTATAATGCATAAGATCTATGTAATGTATGATGTATAACATCTGTGTCATGTATAATGCATAAGATCTACGCAATGTATGATTAGAGGTATTGTAAAATTCATTTAATTTTTGAGTAAGAAGGTACGACCCTTGAGCACGACAGTGTACAACCCTTGAGCACGACGGTACAACAGTATATGATGGCCTGTCCGTAGACCAGACCCTTAATAATGAGGTCACAGGTCACTCCCTCATACACAAGGATCGTACAGTCGTGCTTACAGATCGTACTGTCCTCCTGTAGGGTCGTACCGCCGTCCTTCATGGTCATAACGTCGTGTTCAGGGTCGTAACGTCGTGTTCAGGGTCGTACCGTCGTCGTGTTCAAGGGGTTAAATCTTAACCTTTGAAGAATCAATTATATTTTTCCAACACTATATCATATACTCAGGGTTTATGGGTGTTGGTCCCACGTTCCAGTTTGATTTTCCTCTTTGCATCATACGTGATAAACAATATAAAGAAAATCAAATTATATAACTTTAAACAAGATGATGAGGATTTACCTGTGGGACGCTGAATATTCGAACCCTGGTCCTCTCGTGTGGCAGGCAGGTATACTACCACTGGACCGCGAGAGGTCAAAAGCCCTCCAATACCTGCCTAGTCTAATGGTGGCAGAGTGACCTCGCATGGAACAAGCCTTTGTCACCTGATGGATCAGTGGTAGCACACCAGCCAGCCTAGTGTTAAGAGACCAGGTTTCGAATCCCCGAAGATAAAATTCATTGAATTGGTTCCAAACAAAGAAGAATAATCAAACAACATTAAATATTACTCCTAAAACTTTTTAAATTAAATTTTTGTTATTTACATTTTGCATGATGTTAATCTGGATTTTAATCAGAGTTGTAATGAAGTCAATTTAATGACATGAAACAACTGTGAGGCAATGAAAATATATATTGAAATCCAGGAATACTACCACATTGCACTCAGGCTACTGAAATGTGAACCTTACGCGTTATTATTATTATTATTATTATTGTTATTATTATTATTATTATTATTATCATTATTGTTATCATTTATAATTATTATTATTATTATCATTATTGTTATTATCATCATTATCGTTATTATCATTATCATTATTATTATTATTATCATTATCATTATTATAATAATTATTACTATTATTTTATTATTATTACTGCTATTGTTAGAGCCATTTCTCTTCTTCTTTTTCCTCTCATTATCATTTCTATCATGATTATCATTATCATTATATTTTCATTATCGTCATCATTTTCATTCTAACAGATGAAAGTTTATTACGAGTGGCGACCACTAACTTCCCTGGCTTCATATGAAGCCTCAGTGGCCTCGTGTGTGTGTGTCTGTGTGTGTGTGTGTGTGTGTGTGTGTGTGTGTGTGTGTGTGTGTGTGTGTCACAGACCCACAGTAATTACCCCATCATCAGGAAGGTGGGATGACTTATCCTCAAGACACTTGTCACATTAGGGTCATCAGTGACTTCGTTGTCAAAGCAGAAATGCTTCCTGGACAATGGTGTCCAGTGCTTCACTGTCTCGTCAAGTGAGTCGAAGCGAGCGAATCATTTGAAGCAGAGAAGCCTTGACGTGTGTCGCTCAGCGAAGCAATCAAGTGCTTCAGTCTCCCGTGAGGTGGATCGAAGCGAGCGAGGCATATGAAGCAGTGAACCCAGATATGTGTCCTAAGCGAAGCAATCTCGTGCTTCAGTCTCCCGTGAGGTGGGTCCGAAGCGAGCGAAGCATATGAAGCAGAGCAACCCATTCGCGATGGCCCGCATAGCCTGAAATGACCTAGCCTAGCGAGGTGACCCCCCCCCCCCCACCCCAGCAGCAATGACACGACCCTCGTCGTTTCCAGACTTTGAAAATTAAGCGCCAAGGTCATATCTGTGTTATGGCACATAACCTGCAATGACCTGAATTACTTCGGGTCGCACGGCACGCTCGAACTGCCTCGCTCGCATTCGAAGGCCCGGAGCGGGTAGCGCTGCGCCGTGTGCACGAGCCAGGCTGACCGATGGGATCCGCTCTTTCTTCGCTTTAACCCTTCCTCTCCACACACACACACACACACACACACACATGTATATCATGATAGATCTCCTCCTTTATCTACAGTCCTGCTATGAAAATACCGCTGTGGTGCGAGACTATAGCGACTTTGGATTTCTGAGGGTTCGATGCGTCGAACTTAATTCCCAGAGTCACCGCCAGAGAGGCGTATTTTCTAGCGGGGAATCGCTTAACTAAGCCAGTAAACGACATGATTTTTTTTCCTTCGTATTTTGGACTAAAAAAAATCCTGTACAGTATCACGTATTGAATAATTACCTGTATCAATTGATAAATGGGATTTCTTTACCGATGAAATAAGGGGATAAAGGAATATATTTTTTGTTATGGATTTTAACATGGTAATCTCCCCGATAAAATTCTTACTATAGCTAACATCTGTAGATATAACAAAAACTATAAAAGGAAATCTTTAAATCTAAAGAAAAATGCTGATGAAACATATGATAGCAAATCAAAGAAATTAGAAATGAACGAATGTCTGTATATTTTCTCTCTCTCTCTCTCTCTCTCTCTCTCTCTCTCTCTCTCTCTCTCTCTCTCTCTCTCTATATATATATATATATATATATATATATGTATATGTGTGTGTGTGTGTGTGGGTGTGTGTGTGTGGTGTGTGTGGGTGTGTGTGTGTGTGTGTGATTGCTCAATACATATCACTTTCATCCGAGCTGACCTAATGTGAGAAGCCAAGATACTTGAGTAATACACATCATGTAAGATCACAATATTAATCTAAATTAGGATGATCCCTTATACTCCCTCTGGCTCTGGCCATCTTTAGAAAAATTAACTGTAAATGTACATATAAATTCCTCGAAAAAACGTGACCATAATTTGTTAGTAAGTGTAGATCTTAATGTTCCATCTAAACCTGAGGATAATTTGTTGTTTACATGTTATTATTCTTTGCTGTGTTTTCAGGATTATTATGATGTGATTATCATTTTAAAAACAAGAACAAATGTGAACGAAATAATTTTTTTTTTGTTCTTTCGTTTAAATGATTGGTTCCGATGATTTCTGAACATATCGTTCACTTGTATAATGGTTTCTACTACTGAGGTAAACATTCATTATAAACAATTTATTCTACTTCATGGGTAAACATGATGAATAAATGAATTATCTATAATTTTCAATATCCATTTCTATCCCAAACTAAGTTAGTTATTCTGTGCCTGACGTTGAAAGACATTTAATTCTAGTGTAGAAACGTTACCTTTGATAAATGGCTTTTTTTATTCTTAATGGCCTTTTGAGACTCTTATGACGAGAACATATAAACTATTTGCCCAATTATTCTGTATTTATCTCTCTTTATCAAGTGTTGTTTGAGTGGCACTAAGCTCTATACTGCTCTGGATAAAGCTGGAGTTATCTTTGTAGAACCTTGTATATATATAGACCTTGGATATATATATATATATATATATATATATATATATATATATATATATATATATATATATATATATATATGTATATATATACATATATAGCTTTCAAACTCGCACCGTCGTGTTCAGGGAGTCGTACCGTCGTGCTCAGGGGGTCGTACCGTCGTGTTCAGGGGGTCGTACCGTCGTGTTCACGGGGTCGTACCGTCGTGTTCACGGGGTCGTACAGTCGTGTTCACGGGGTCGTACCGTCGTACTTAATGGCTTTGACAAAAAAATAGAAGAAAAAGAACATAATGAAATATCAGAGGTAAGCGGAAAACCGCAGCAGCTCTTATCAAATCATTGAAGCAGCCGAGGTAAGGTGAGAGGGGGGGGGGGGGGGCGGGGGGGAGAGGGGGAGGAAGGGGAGGGGGAAGGGGGGAAGGGAGGGGGAGGAGGAGGAGGAAGGGGGGTGGGGGGCTACACAGTCTACAGCGGGGGCTGGAGGACCCTCAGCAGCGCCATTGAAGAAACTGCTGGCGAGGCCTCCCCCCCTCCCCCCCCTCCCCCTCCTCCTCCAGGTCCTACACGACACTCCTTCACCAGGGCGGCGTGAGGCTGCTCCATCCTTCACCAGGTGTTCTCTGATTTATTCCATGTCTCCTGATTTATTTTTTCTTCTAATATCTCTACACTTTTTTTTCTCCATTTTGCTAGTTTTTTTTTTTTTCAAATTCCCTGACTTCAGAGGGTTGATCTTTTCCTTCTCTCTCTCTCTCTCTCTCTCTCTCTCTCTCTCTCTCTCTCTCTCTCTCTCTCTCTCTCTCTCTCTCACAGTTATTACTCCTAATTATTATTTTTCTTTACCGTTTCTATCCGTCGTCAGCATCATTACGATGACTTGGGTTTAAGATTCGTAATCTTTCATGATTTTCAACGAATATATATATATATATATATATATATATATATATATATATATATATATATATATATACACACAAAACCATCTTAATTTTGTATCCGGCTCCTGTAAGGCCATGGAACTCATTACTGTATTCAACTGTATTCATAATTCTATGTTACATGCCAAATGTATCAGATGTCTTCGTACCCGTTTGTATGTGTATATTACATACAGCGAATCCGCCTCTGTAATCAGCCTCACGTCTGTAATTTGTGCGTTTCTGTATTCTGAATACATGAGTCCCTCAGCCCACCTCTGTACCCGGCCCAATAACTCACCTGTACCTGTATGAATGTAAGCACTGACGCCCTAGGTTTACAGGGAGCGATTACGGTAATTACAGTAACAGTTAAATGAGATGGTTAAGTCTTCACGCCTGAAGAGGCGTTGAGAGTGGGGGGGGGGGGGGGCTTGTAATTTGAGACGTCACATCCTCCCGTCACCCGCGGGGCGTCACGCCTGGGTCCTGCAGTGTAAGGTGACCCCAGGATGTAGGACCCCAGTGTGTAGGACCCCAGTGTGTAGGACCCCAGGATGTAGGACCCCAGGATGTAGGACCCCAGGATGTAGGACCCCAGTGTGTAGGACCCCAGGATGTAGGACCCCAGGATGTAGGACCACAGGATGTAGGACCCCAGGATGTAGGACCCCAGGATGTAGGACCCCAGGATGTAGGACCACAGGATGTAGGACCCCAGGATGTAGGACCCCAGGATGTAGGACCCCAGGATGTAGGACCCCAGTGTGTAGGACCCCAGGATGTAGGACCCCAGTGTGTAGGACCCCAGGATGTAGGACCCCAGGATGTAGGACCCCAGGATGTAGGACCCCAGGATGTAGGACCCCAGTGTGTAGGACCCCAGGATGTAGGACCCCAGTGTGTAGGACCCCAGGATGTAGGACCCCAGATTGTATAAGTTATATATTTTCTTTTCTTTCAAACCATTCGCCATTTCCCGCATTAGCAAGGTAGCGTTAAGAACAGAGGACTGGGTCTCTGAGGGAATATCCTCACCTGGCCCCCTTCTCTGTTCCTTCTTTTGGAAAATTAAAAAAAAAAACAAGAGGGGAGGATTTCCAGCCCCCCCGCTCCCTCCCCTTTTAGTCGCCTTCTACGACACGCAGGGAATACGTGGGAAGTATTCTTTCTCCCCTATCCCCAGGGATAAAAGTTATATATATATATATATATATATATATATATATATATATATATATATATATATATATATATATATATATATGTGTGTGTGTGTGTGTGTGTGTGTGTGTGACAAAAGTGGTTGATATCGTCTGTTTAGATTTTCAGAATGCTGTAGACAAGATTCCACATCATAGTTTACAAGCAAAACTCAAGCCACGTGATACAGACGGGACTGAACTTCGAAGAATTGAACTGACTGGCCGTAAACAAAGGGTCGTAATTAATGGTCAAGCCACAGAATGGTTAGACGTAATGAGCGGTGTGACGCAAGGATCAGTCTCGGGATTGGCTTTCTTTCCCACAGACGTTCATAATACTGATAATGGTCGTCGTAATCACCTCACATTCAGTTGTCACCTTGTGCTCGTACAACAGAGCAGAGCTCTCAGTAATGGAGTATGTAACGAGGCAAAGGTCTTAGCTAACAACAAAACATTGTTAGATTTCCCGGAACATTTGAACAAAGTCTTATTGTTATGTAAGGATTTTCTTTGATCATTGTCGTCTACTTTTATCTTCCTTATGTAAGTCATTGTTCGGTCTTGAAATGAAGGTTCATGGATGGGTTGATGTAATCTGGTTCATTACGATCGTCCATCGTTTGTTCTTGTGCGTCACGGACGTAATTCAGCTGTTACGTCATGTGTTAGTGTTGTTGTATAGTCTGGCTCAGGATGGAGGAAGTGTGATCCGAAACTGTGGCGGGATAATATTCAAATGTTTTGCTAACTGTTGGTGATATGGTTCATTATAAGACTCTACTTCCCAAAGAACAAGTCTCATGCTGAGTATATATATATATATATATATATATATATATATATATATATATATATATATATGTGTGTGTGTGTGTGTGTTTGTATGTATGTATGTGTGTGTGTGTGTGTGTGTTTGTATGTATGTATGTGTGTGTGTGTGTGTGTGTGTGTGTGTAGACCATGTAACACAAGGTATACCGCATACCACGTTATACTGGTTAATACCCCGTTGCACTTTGAGTATATCACCTGACGGAGTGGCAGTGCATTCTCCCGACCATCGCAGACATTAGTGCCTACCAAGGGACGCCCTCGTCCACACTGTGAGTGGAGATGAGTCGCTTTTGGGAAGGTTGTATCATCGATGACTGACGATACTACAGCGTCGTCAAAGACCCTCTCGCTTCAAAGGATGTCATCCTATCCCTGCTACTGAGTGAAGCGCAGCCATGGAGCTACACGAGTCTCGGACTGAGGTTGTCTGTCCAGACGTATAACCCGATATGGATAATGATTGATAAACAGATCAGTGAGTAAGCAAGATAACAAGCGATAAAGATAAGATACTAGAAATAGATAACACAGACATAATCTCAAAAATCATACAAATAAAACATACATATAAAAAAGAGATTAAAAAAGTCATTGAAAGATAATCTGGTCTTTTGTGTTGTTCTTCCCTCAACACTACGCAACACAAGGCACCTCAACTGGTCTTTTGTTTTGCGTGTGTTGGTGGGGGAGGTGGGGCAAGACCTGTGGAGGTTCGAGTGTGGCTTTGTGGTCGTGGCTGATGGTATCCAACCGGTTAACCACGACGGTACGACACCTTCAGCAGGTGGTACGATTCTCCTTTGAGCACGATGGTCGGACGATTTAAGATGGTGGTGGTACGACTCTTGAGCACGACGTCGTGTTCAAGGGTCGTACCGATGGGCTCAAGGGTCGTACCGTCCTCTCAAGGATCGTACCGTCTTTTCAAGGGTCGTACCGTCCTCTCAAGGATTGTACCGTCTTATCTAAAGATCGTACCGTTGTGATCAAGGGATCGTACCGTCCTCTTAAGGATGGTACCGTCGTGCTCAAGGATCGTACCGTCGTGCTCAAGGATCGTACCGTCGTGCTCAAGGATCGTACCATCCTCTCAAGGGTCGTACTGTCGTGCTCAAGGGTTCGTACCGTTATGCTCAAAAATCGTACCGTCCTCTCAAGGATCGTACCGTCGTGCTCAAGGATCGTACCGTCGTGCTCAAGAATCGTACCGTCAAGAACAGTCCCTTCTCGCTCAACGATCGTACGTACCGCTCCCGCTGAAGAATTGAAAGAAAAAAAAAAGAAAAACGAAAAAAACCATCCAGGGAAACGCATGATTTCGTCACGCGTGTGATTAACACATGCATGAAATTGTTGTTATATATTTTGGTATCACTACACATGCTGCTGGATTTAATGGTTATCAGCTGCTCAGGTCATTAAGCCAGTGGTCATACCATACGTCAGAACAATACAAAGCACAAAAATTGATTATCAGAATCTAATAATTCCAGTTGATTATTTTGGAAGCCTAGAACACTGACTACATTTTTTTTTTTTTGGTAGATTATTTTGGAATTAAGGAACAGAAGGCGACCTCTTTGTTGATATTGTCGATAATTTCTGAATAATTGGTTTTGATTTTCTATTCATCTGATTTTGAGTCACAGAATTTCATGGAAAATACATTTTGATCAACTATTAATGATTACAGAGCTCTGATTTATAATCTGATAGGTTCTGGTTCGATAGTAATAGATATCAATCAGAAAATTAGATTATGTGATTCACAAGGACGGAATCAGAATCAGGTCTGATAGTGAAGCGAATTATCAATCAAATTATCATATCACTGAGGAATTATGTTAGGAAGAAGAGGAAGTTTAGAGATATTAAAAGATGTTAAAAAGTGGAAATGTAGATAATAGGAAGTGAATTTAGATAAGTACTAAGATAGAGGCAGGAAAGGGGGGAGAAATGGTGGATGAAAGAGAGAGAGAGAGAGAGAGAGAGAGAGAGAGAGAGAGAGAGAGAGAGAGAGAGAGAGAGAGAGAGAGAAGTGGTCTTTTTACCTATAGTATCAAGAGTTGTGCTCAGTGTCCCTGACGGTATAACTATGAACTGAAATATGATCTTCATCCTTGAAAAAGAAGAAAAAAAAAGGAATTTAATCTTTTCTGGAACTTTTTTTTCGAAACCTTCCTCCACATGCGAGAGGGCAAGGAAAGAAAAAAAGAAGAGGAGAGAAAAGATACACCACTTCCTCTGGAAGAAATAGTGGCTTTCACGGTGTCGTTTAAGGCCAATATATTTCCTGTTTTGAGAAGCAGCTGACGAACCTTATTGATCCAGTAGTCTCACGGACGCTGATGCCGTCGCCAGCAACAGCAGCCCCACCACCACCACCACCACCATCCCACACACACACACACACACACACACACACACACACACACACACACACACACAACCATCCATTCACTATGACAACCCCAGCCTCGTCAGGAGGCTGTGAGGACTCTCATCTCCGACACGTATAAAAGAGCGCAAGAACTTCCTGGCTCATCAGTTGCTCGGTAAGCGACCGCTCGCCCGAGGGCCCTCCATGATCCCGTCAATGCCTCTTCGTCAGTTAAGACCGGATCCCAAAACCTCGCACTCATTATCTTCAAGATAAAAGGCGGAGGAAGGCAGGAGAGGTGAGCCTTTTAATGACGACCACTTAGGACACCACACACCACCTCCGCCACCGCCTCTCTCTCTCTCTCTCTCTCTCTCCCTCTCCCTCCACCCCTCCTCCTTGGAGCTGCCGAGGACCTACCGGTGGTTTGAGCCTCTTCTTCTTAGCCTCCGTCAGCTCCGTCGACGCTCCAGAGGTACTTCACCGGTTCCCCCGATGCAGCGGAGTCTATCACGCGTCGCGTCCGAGGATGAGGTCGTGTAAGCGCCGTGTGACGTCGTTGCTTCCGCTGCGTCAGGAGGTGAGGGTGGGGTGAGGGTGGGTCGGTGATGGTGTTGGTGGCTCTAGTTCCCTGCTGGCAGGTCCTTGATGACAAGGACCATCGCCGAGCCAAGGACCATCGCCGAGCCAAGGACCATCGCCGGGCCGTGGACCATCCGTGGGCAAGGGACCACCCCCGTGCAAAGGTCCATCCCCGAGCCCCGGACCATGCCTGGGCCAAGCACCATCCCTGGGCCAGGGACTATCCCCGGGCCGTGGACCATCCCCTGATCAAGGACCATCCCCGGCCAAGGACTACAAAAGACCAACAGAAGCTCGCAGACAACGGGTTCTTTTGTCTCAATAAGAGGCCATCGTCAGTTTAACAGTGGAGAGACACCCTAACCCACGTCCAGAGACAATGAGAGAGATGTCGAGAGATTTCTAGGAGGCTGGAGATCCAGTGGATGATGAGATAGATGGAAGAGATGATAAAGTGATGCGTATGGAGATAGATGGAGTGCAGAGATGAGACGTGGGGAACCAGGTGATGACAGTGTAAAGAGATTAAGAGACAGTGGATGGCGCAGTAGAGACATCAGACAATAACATGGATGGGGAGATAGTTGGAGGGCTGAGGCAAATGATGAGAGATAAAACGAAATGTACAAGTCGAAGAGGAAGTGAGAGACAGAGAGAAAGAAAAGAAGTGCGAGACAAAGAGACAAAAAAAAAAAAACGATATTTTGAATTATCTCTCACCTTCGAAGACTCTTCCAGTGGTGTCAGCTTACGACACACCAATATCTCTCCCGTGGTGTGGCCTTACGACACGACAATATCTCCCCCGTGGTGTGACCTTACGACACGACAGAGACCGGTGTGTTGTGGCGTCACACGCTTCGTAGAGTAACACAACACGACATTACAACACACAGGAAAGCCACGTACGCCAGTGTATATCACCGGTTCGAATCTTTTGTTTATCAATTCGTCGTCTTTTGATCACCTTTGATTCTTAGAGAAAATGACAGAAAATGAAAAGACGGTCATCAGATACACCCATTTTGTTGTTATTGTTGTTGTTGTGGGGGGGGGGGGGGGTTAGGACCGCTTCACTAGATTATCATTATTATCATTATTATTGTTATCATTATTATCATTATTATCATTATTATTATTATTATTATTATTATTATTATTATTATTATTATTATTATCATTATTATTATTATCATTATTACCATGAAGTAATTGGATAAGACTACATTACAAAAGTCTCTATTCATCTCTTGTGTACGTGTGGTTACTGATTGTGTGTTACGGGGAGACAGTCTTAACACTCGTGTTGCCCCGTCTCTTAACCTTGTATATACAATTTATAACAAGTCTTTACTCCTATGTATCTATCTATCTATCTATGTATCTATCTATCTATCTATGTATCTACCTATCTATCTATCTATCTATCTATCTATCTATCTATATATATATATATATATATATATATATATATATATATATACATTCCTGGGGATAGGGGAGAAAGAATACTTCCCACGTATTCCCTGCGTGTCGTAGAAGGCGACTAAAAGGGAAGGGAGCGGGGGGCTGGAAATCCTCCCCTCTCGTTTTTAGTTTTCCTAATGAAGGAACAGAGGAGGGGGCCAAGTGAGGATATTCCCTCAAAGGCTCAGTCCTCTGTTCTTAACGCTACCTTGCTAACGCGGGAAATGGCGAATAGTATAAATATATATATATATATATATATATATATATATATATATATATATATATATATATATATATATATATATATATACACCACCTCTGCTTCTGTCAGGATCCCGTTTATTGATCAGTCGCGAGGGGAGGGTGAACACCTAGCTTGGGTGTGGGCCTGTAGAAGAGAGAAAGGCTAACGCTTTTCATCACATCCCCTGAACACAGGGTTAGATCATGAAATCTCAAAGTTGAAAACGTGGTGTAGATTCGGTGAAGCCATGTTTCACTGACGCCCGTAGAATTGTCTTCATTTCTTGAAAATTTCCGAAAGAAAACGGGGGTAGGATTCTAGGGGGCACGCTTGTAGAATTTATCAATTTTGTTCTTTTCTGTACAACCCTTACTTCAGATTTTTTTTTTTTTTTTTCAGAAACGAAAGCTTATCTGTCTGTTTAATACTTCAGAAATCATATTCATCTTAGGGTTTAGAATATATCAAGTGGGAGAACATCTTGTGATAAACGAGTGTTAAGGGTTAACATTTAAACTTCTTCCCGTTTCAATCTATAGTTTTCTAGCTCAGTCAACGTCCTGTTTATTGGCGTCTGTACACAATGACAAATGACGTAAACAGACCCCACAAACACACACCGAAACACGCACAATTGTAATCTTTTTGTTGCCTATATCGAAAGACCATTGTCCTTTGTTCACACTCAGTACACAGCTGTGAAGTGGCTCAAGAAATGAGCAAATGAGATTTAGAAATGTCATTAAGAAGCGATTTGATTCTGTATAAAGTTTCCCATAAAGCTTAGGATCCGATTCGTTCAAAAAGCGACGCGTATATCCTCCCCAAAACCAAATGCGTTTTACGCAGATAGATTTAAAAAAAATCGATTTCCCTGCACGTTTTTTTTCCCCTTCGTTAGGACGTGTTCCCATTCGACCTTGTGGGTACTACGTGTCATATTCACGTACCCAGACACTACAGGAAACACCCGTATGACAACTGTTGTTGTGTCGTCTGCTCACAACACACACAAAAAAGGGTTTTGATACGTGGCAAGGATTGACCAGCAGTGGAACTGATGGTGTTCGAGCCAATGAGAATTTTCCCTTTGGTGTGTGTGTGTGTGTGTGTGTGTGTGTGTGTGTGTGTGTGTGTGTGTGTGTGTGAATAACGAGCTTGGCTTCGTTACTGATTGGCCGGAATTTATATGTAATATATGAGGTCATAAATCCTGTATTATACAAATTGGATGATAAACTATCGTTGCCGAATTTTTATTATGTGAGAATTACTATGGATAATAATTTCACAGGTTACGTTGCAATAGATTTATTTATTTATTTATTTATTTATCCCCCCCAGTGTATCGTAGTGACTCCAGGCATGACACCCATTACAGAGCATAATTAGTCCACCCATATAATCATTAATGTGATTTATCAACAAACGAGTTGGCCCCACCCAACCTATATATATATATATTTTTTCAATCGATCACTTTGACCCCCAGGGTACATATTTCCCATCGATCGGTTTACCCCCTTCCCCCTTCCCCCCTTATGTACTTCATTCGATCAGTTTACCCTCACATACATATTTTCCATCGATCAGTTTACCCCTACATATATATATTTTTTTCGAATCAGTTTACCCCATATATATTTTTTTTCTATCGCCTGATTTACTCCTATATGTGTGTTCACCAATCAACGTACCTTCTACATACATATATACTTACGTGTGGTTTACCTCACGTACATAAAGCTAGTTTACCTCCATATGTTTCTCTTGGCCGATCGGTTTACCCTACACGTATGTCACACTAATGTATATTACAGCGATCGGTTTACCCCCATATAAACACATCCCCCTGGTAACCTCCCATATACATTTTCATTGCACGTACCATATTCGAAGTCCAAGTATCTATGCATGTACCAACCTGGAAAAAAAAAGAAGATATTCGGTCGTACCTCCCTGAATATCCAAAGTATTCTTACTGTGCCGTACTGGAGATACAGAATATCTTCACTTGTACCATACAGAAGTTGGGATATTTTCGTTTGTACCAAACTAAGATGTTTAGATAAATTTTGTTTGTGGGAAAGTGTGAGACTAACGTATTATTGCTCGTATGGCACTTGATGTCTTAGGTCTTGAAGATGTTCATCTGTACCGTACTGGGAATTTAAGAAATAGTTGTTTTTACCATACTGGACAGAGATGGTGGTTCGTATAATACAGGAGATCGAAAATAATCTTGTATATATGCCTTCTTTACACCGTCCTGGAATTCGAAAGCGGTTTCGTTCGCTGCAAATACTTTCCTCTGTACATTTTGTAAGTCCATACGACCCGTCAACATCCGACCCGTCAACATACGACCCGTCACCATACGACCCGTCAACATCCGACCCGTCAACATACGACCCGTCAACATACGACCCGTCAACATCCGACCCGTCGACATACGACCCGTCACCATACGACCCGTCAACATACGACCCGTTAACATAAGACCCGTCAACATACGACCCGTCAACATCCGACCCGTCAACATCCGACCCGTCAACATACGACCCGTCAACATACGACCCGTCAACATACGACCCGTCAACATACGACCCGTCAACATCCGACCCGTCAACATACGACCCGTCAACATCCGACCCGTCAACATGGAGAACCTCCCTGGTTGCCAGATGCCACGTTCCTCGTTGCGAAAATTGACAATAAAAAAAGGGAAACGAACAGTTAAATCGTTCACAAAGAAACACGGCCAAATTTCATTATTTCCAGCACGATCATTAAAACGAAGGGGGGAGGGGGGCGTGGGGGGGGAGGAGGGAGGAGGCCAAGTGAAGGGGGAGAGGGGGAGGCCAAAGGGGGGCTCCTTAAAACCTGCGACCAGCGGGCCCGGAAGGAGAAGAGCTCCTGGCTGACGAAGGCGACGAAGACTACGTGATCTCATTGAAATGATGCCAACAAGATGTGTGGAGGAAGCGTCCGTCCTGCTCCCCGGGCAGGGGGCTCAAAGGGAGTGTGAGATGAGCCGGGAGGGGTGGGAGGAGCTGGCAGAGGGAGGAGATGAGGGGAAGAGGTTCATTGTACGAGGACAGTGAGAGGGAAGTGAGGGGTTTGTCATGGGGATGGAGGACATAAGAGGGTGCTGAAGTAGGCGGCTGGGGAGCTTGAAGGCTGGGTGGGGGGAGACCTGGGTGGGGAGAGAGAGCCTAACTTCTGGGCTTACAGTGGGGAGAAAACTAGAGAGATGGAGTCAAGCGTAAGCCAGGAAGGAGACGTCAACTTGGGTGTATACATCCTGAAGTTGAAATGTAGAACTTGGGTGTATAATGACTGGCGAAGACAGTGTGTGGCGTGTAGGTGGAGTGTTGAGGGGTTATACCAGTTGGATAGAGGCTGTGTGGAACTGTGGTGGTGAGTGGGAGTGGATAACACTGGTAGTGTTAACCCGACGTGGTAGAAGAAGGAAGAGGAAGGTCAAACAGGTCACTGGAGTTGGTCTCGTGTCGAGAAATGAATTACTGAAGATAGTTATTTGGTTCTTGAGGCATCATGAAGTGTTAGTGGTGCGTCATTTCTCAATATATATATATATATATATATATATATATATATATATATATATATATATATATATATATATATATATATATCGCAGTTTCCCGCGATATAGACATGAGGGCCAAAGCACATCTAATGGGTTATGGTCTTCCTTAGATCTCAGGGTTTTATATGTCATGTGGTTCGAGACAGGAGATCTACGTTTAAAAGTATGAATTCTTATGATCTTTTATGGCCTGAAATTCAAGAACTCCATCATCAGGTCTCGCATTGTGAACTTTGAGATGCTCTGGTCTTTAAGAAGTAAGGTCTGGTCTGAGATGCTGAGGACCATCATCGTAGTGGTCTTCAGTATCTGTTGGGTACCGGGTATCAGGTCTTATGGTCTGAGGTCTGAGTGTCTTTAGGCTTCATGGTGAAATATATCTTAGTTTAGAGGTCTAATGTCTGATCTCACGCAACCTGAGAGACAAAAGTATTCAGTGTTCTAAAAGCTTAATTCCTTGTGACCCGAAGAATGAAGAAACAAAAGAGAGAAAAAACAAGAAACGATAAACCTGATTTCGAAAGAGAAACAAAGATTAAAATCACTACATCTCCGATCGGTTGCGTGAGATGGCTGGGCGGATGATCAGGAAAACATAATTGGTGAAGGAGGGGGCCGCCAAAGAAGGAGTTAACAAGGGAAATTTCGATGCCGTCACGTACGCCGTGGAAGCCCTCACGCCATTGGTCGGCTGGGCGGAGAGAGGGCGGGGCCAGGCATGCAGGAATTAGTATGGAGGGAGAAGGATCGAAGAATTAACATGAAGAATATATCTTTATATCATATACGATTAATGCGATGATATAATGACATCAGTCTTGATGTAGAGAGAATAAAACAATTCAACAAAATTTGCATAAAGTCTGATGTTGAAATGAATTGCTTTTGTTATATATCTAACCTTACGGACAACAGGAAAATGTTAAGTCTTAATTCTAACATTTAATATAGATTTAGTTATGATAATAACACAATAACTATAGACAAGTACCTTTGTTCCTGACCATCAGGACCCGTGTATTAATATGAATAACATGAAATATATATATAATACTCATAAGAAATCACATATGCTACCTACTCAACAGGAAATAATACATCTATCAACAAATAATAGACAAAATAGTGGTATACCTCCACATGTGAGTGACGCTAGTGAGTAATGAGTGTTGAGGCCTCATTAAGTTTCCTGGTGTAAACAATGAGTAATTATGGGGAAACAACCCATAAATATTGCAAATATTTTGATGAGCCGGATTTATTGGTTGCATTATATGTGTTCATAGATAATACAGTTCTGCCTGTTGTATTGGTGTATGTGTGTGTGTGTGTGTGTGTGTGTGTGTGTGTGTGTGTGTGTGTGTGTGTGTGTGTGTGTGTGTAAGAACATATGCCGTCGTATTCACTTCTTTTAAACCATATCGTATTCCATTGTTAGTGTGTTCTTTAATGCATACTTAAGGACACCCGCGCGTTCTTTTATAATATATATATATATATATATATATATATATATATATATATATATATATATATATATATATATATATTTATTTATCAACCTCCGTAAGCCTAGGAATTATTTCATATCCTGCAAGAGGTCGAAATTAGAATACGCATCTCAGGTTTGGTCACCTCACTTACTAGGTACTAAGAGATGGTAGAGAAGGTCCAGAGGAATGTATCAAATATGGCACCAGATTTACGAGAAGTGAATTATAGAGGAAGACTCGAGGCTTTAGATTGTACCGCCATGGAGGGAAGAGAAGAGTGAGGGGTGAGCTGATCATCACCTCGTAGTTTCTAGAATAGGTTAGTGACGCAGATGATAAAAAGAAAGAAATAGACTGAGGAACTGAAGAACATAACATGAAATTAAAAGTTGATACGAAAGTTGTGAAGAATTACTTTTACGGGATATGAGTGCCTTTATTGAAGACAGTTTAAGTTGATTATAAACTTTTATAAAACGATGAGAGACGTTTGAAGTAAATGTGGTCATGTAGATGTTTTCAGGGGACGAGGTTACGTGTTTTGTCGTATAATGCAATGTTGCCGGCAAGCAAACTGTATGGACTCGTAGTGTAAATATTGGTTAATGCCAGTTTTCATTATTCTGTAGGTAATTATCATTTGCCAGTTTACGTAATTTTTTGTAAGTCATTTGTGTTTGGCTTTATTTTACATGATTCTTTTTGTAAGTCATTTGTGTCTGGCTTTATTTTACATAACTCAAAGAATGAAGAGGTAAATTCGACATTAGGAGTTCAGAGGGCTTCTTACTACATCTGGCACTAGCGCATTACATGTGCTTTCAGATCGTCAGTTTAACATTTTCATATATTTTCCCCACGATGGTTTTTGCGTTGATCACTGTATTCCGAGGTCTACCTGCCACACTGTGACTTCCTCCTGATTATTTCATGGTTTGTGGTGGTTTATGTCACCTCTTCGTACTCTCATGTGATGATATTATGAAGATCTTTCATTATAATATGATGTAATGATAGTGTTGACAGGTGTCGTAAACAGGTAAATGTGTACAGAGCAGGTGGATGATGATGAACTAGTGTTATAACAATGGTCGGATGTTCAAGTCTTAACTAGCAATAATTACGTCTGATAATCATCAAATATCAAGAAATATTCTAGATTAATTCTAATTAATGCAGTTTCTTGACCTGTCTAACTATAAGTAAACCAATAGATGGTAACAGAAAGTAGGCTAGGCTGTTACATCAGCCTGCCTGGTGCCGGGTCCCTACCCTCTGGCCGGAGATGTTCCCGCGGCAGCCAGTCATCGTGGTCTGGTCACCAAAGTGACTCCCTACTCAACACGCACCCCTCCTTCACCTGTTTGTGTCCACCAATACCAGCTAAGCTTTGTGTCCACCAATACCAGCTAAGCTTTGTGCCCACCAATACCAGCTTAGTGTGTTCACCCAGCTATCATATCTCAGTGAAGAGGGTATAACTAGGAGGCTATCTTGCTCTGGTGGTTAGTTAGAACCAACTCCCACACACATGGCTTGGTTTGCGAATCCCTGTTGTTGGAGCGCATCATGTGAGCCGTTAACATGTGCGCTCATAGCACTATATTTTTATATGATATATATATATATATATATATATATGTGTGTGTGTGTGTGTGTGTGTGTGTGTGTGTGTGTGTAATATAGAAGTATGCTGATAAACACGGGGAATAATCAAACAACAAAATGCTCCAAAGGTTTTTGTGTTATACACGATCCATCACTAATATTCACGTTATACATCTTCGTGTGCCTAGTAAGGGAAGATTCAGTGCTATGTATAGACATATAGAGAGTTGCAAACCTTAGTTGATGATGTGTTCATCTCGTCAGTACAGCGATCATTATCTCTCACATGTAGAAAGAAGGCTTTGGACATCTGGTGAGTCCCGTTCTCATATGATATTTGTATTATGTGTCGAAAGATTCTCACCAGTCTGTCCTGTATAAGATATATTATAATCTTCGTAAGGTAGTTCGTAATCATAGCTAACTGTATTGTGTAGTGAGTGTTGGAGTGGAATAGTGTCAGCAATGGTACTGCTGAGGTCTCCATTCGCAGTTAAGTGTTTGGGTAGATGGGGGATCAAAGTATGATTATCAATGATAGACAAAATTAAAAAGTTCTTGGTGTTATGAGGAGGCTTAGAGTTAACTTCATCAAATGATTTCATTGAGATTAAGCAATTTGTTGGCGAAATATCGAAGCTACTGACACCCTAATGCAACACTATAGCTGTTTTCAAACAACGTCATACATGACTTTAGGGCTGTATTACGTAATACACATGTGGAAAACGAAGAAGATATTGGGCGTTCAACTATTTTCTTGTGTAAAATAATTAACCTATGACCAATGATGGGTTAGCTATGTAAAGGGTAAAATTAAATCTGTTGTCGACCCTTTGAATGAGGGATTATATTGCATAGATAAGAACCTTCACTCGTTAATCTCATCAAAATTACCATGGCTTAGAAAGTGACTGTGGTTCACACCTCCTAGATTGTCTGATCCATAGGGTCGGCAACATGTTAGAGTTCAAATTTTACGGAAAACTCACTAATGTATATTCATATGTACATTACTATTCTGTATGCTGTATTCACGTTCGTTGTGCGTGGTGTATATGAAATCCTGGATTCAGAGATGACTAGATTGGGAATATCTCTTATATTAGATTATGTCTAAATTATCCCGGATAATTTAGTGTCAAATCACATAATCTGACATAGAAGTCGTATTATAAAGATAACTCCAAGCATGATCATGACACCAAAGATACTTTGATTTCGTTTGTTAGTGATAATTTCACCCCCCCAGATCCCCCATCTGCCAAACCCCCTTCAATGTGGATAGAGGCTTCAGCAATAGCCACCTATACCGTCTACAATATTCTAATTCAAGACTCACTAGACATTACAGTTTACAAAATACTTGGCAGAGATTTTGTGATGTGTCTTATTTACGACTGGCTGGAAACCATCTTTCTGTTACACATAAGCAACATGGGTATTGTATGAAGACAGGACATAGATGTCCATTGCCTTGTTTATACATGTTAGAAATAAGGATCATGATATATATATATATATATATATATATATATATATATATATATATATATATATATATATATATATATATATATATATAAAAGTGCAAGTATACAGTACATCTATTTTTGCGATTTGTGGAGCCTTTTCCCAGAGATTTATAAAAAGAAAATATATTTCTGGGTTGTGAAGCCAGAATATGGCAGGGGGGGAATGGCCCCCCCACAAACAGGTAGCGCCTGTGTACACAGAAAAGTAAAATGATGGTATAGTGTCTTTTTTTCCCAGACCACAGGCTACAAGCATGCATACAGGGGAGCGAGGCAAACCCCGAGGCCAGGCCAGGCTGCTCCGAGCGGAGGTCTGTCCATGGTACCCTCGCATGGTGGAGGGAGAGAGAGAGAGAGAGAGAGAGAGAGAGAGAGAGAGAGAGAGAGAGAGGAGGGAGGGAGAGAATCTTTCACCCCATCGGTATAAATCAAAGTTCCTTTGCTCACCGAACACGTCTTTAACAACCCTTGACCCTTAACGAGAGGAGACCCCTCCCTCCCTCCCTGGCCCACAAGCAACCCTCACTCCTCACACACACCTACACACGCCTTCCATTTTCTCCATCATCCCCTCACCACCACCACCCCACCATCGCCTAAGAGACGCGTTGTACTCACTAGTACATTTCCGAGATGGCCCTTAAAATTTTAGCGTCATGTAAATTGCAACCATTTGCCCCCGAGCCTCAGAATTCGCTAGTACGCGTTTGTGACGTTGGCCTGGACGCGTCTGATTAATTTTCCACCTGGACTTATTTCCCAGGTCGGACACCACCTGGGGGGGGGGGGGGGGTCGGACACCACATGGGGGGAGGGGGGGGGGCAAAGGGGTCGACCAAGGGTCATTACATAATCACAATGGAAGTGCTGACATGTGAATCTGGGAGACTTATTTCCCAAGAATTTCTTTTCTTTTTTTTTTTGTCTATATGAAATTACATGATGATCTGGCGCAGTCTCTGCGCATGGGTGGTAGCCATCTGGAGCGAGTCTGCGCAGACATGGGTGGGGTTGACGTCATCTGCGCATATGTTGTAAGAGCTTCGATATTTCGTGATACATTCTTGGATGATGTGAGATACGTAAGTAATATGTGAATTTCATGCAACGTGATACATTATGTGGGTTAAGGTGAAGGGTATAGCTGGCAGTTTAAACAGTTTGTATTGCTAGTTTGGTTGTTATGAGTTTGATGCCTAGGATACCACCTTCCCACAAGATAAATAAGAGATAATGTGTGTGTGTGTGTGTGTGTGTGTGTGTGTGTGTGTGTGTGTGTGGGCGAAATAAAATCGTAACCGAGACCAAGGTTTGAACTCAGGTCAGATGTTCACAAATGATTCATCACCCACCACCTCATCAACACGATGTGGAAAGAGAAGAATAACTGGAAAGTGTAAACTCCTGTTGATAACAGAGTGTTGGAGAGTGAGGGAGGGAGGGAGGGAAAAAAAAAAAATGGGGAGTTGGTCCCTCAGTTGAAATGCCGAGGATGGAGAGCTAAGTTATCATCTCATGCACTGAGGAAAAAAATGTGTGTATATATATATATATATATATATATATATATATATATATATATATATATATATATATATATATATTCCGGCATTCTGGTGTCACAGAGAAACAAAAGCTTTCGATGTTACTGTGGTTTATCTTGCTCACAGCCCCTGGCCAGGGAGGGACCCACGCTCCGCCCTCCAGCCAAACGCCACGCCCGTTCCCCACAAGCCACACCCATGCTTAAGGGCCTCCCACCATACCCTACCCCCGCCCCCAACAGACAACACCATCACCCCCCCATCTCTCTCTCTCTCTCTCTCTCTCTCTCTCTCTCTCTCTCTCTCTCTCTCTCTCTCTCCCAGGTCCTTGCAAGGCTATTGCAACTTGCATTTACCACTCCGAGCACAAACCGTTGTTGCCACAGCTATAGACGCCACCTCTCGCAGCCACGCCCCAGAGCCACAGGTAGCTTCGCCTACCAGAGGCCACCGGGCGAGTCTGACAGCCACGCCTCCTGCCGAAGGTCATGTGACCCCAGGTTCGGATGTTAGCAGAGGCCACGACCCTTAGCTACAGGCCACGCCCACTGGAGGGAAGTCTTCCAACTACTGCTGAATTATTGGTCAGGTCCCTGCTGGAGGGGGCCATGTGTCCAGCCAGAGACCACGCCTCACGACAGGGACCATGTCCCACGCCAGAGTTCGCGCCCCCGGGACCTGAAGACCACGCCCCATGCGAGAGTCCACGACCCTCAGCCAGACGTCATGCCCCCTGGATGAAGAACACGTCCTCAGCCGGCAGCCACGCCCGAATGGAGAAGCCCCCCAGCCCCCCCTTCCCTCCTTCACCCCAGCCACAAGCAAGACCTGCTGTCAAGCTACCACGTCAAGCGAAAACAAAGCTACGCCTACAGCTAGGAGTCAAGCTACTCCCGCAGCCAAGAGCCAAGCTAGATCCCAGCCAAGAGCCAAGCTAGAGCCCAGCCAGGAGCCACACACCAGCCAGGAGCCACACCCCAGCCAGGAGCCACACCCCAGCCAGGAGCCACACCCAAGCCACGAGCCACACCCCAGCCAGGAGCCACACCCCAGCCAGGAGCCACACCTAGCCAGGAGCCACATCCCAGCCACGAGCCACACCCCAGCCAGGAGCCACACCCCAGCCAGGAGCCACATCCCAGCCACGAGCCACACGCCAGCCACGAGCCACACCCCAGCCAGGAGCCACATCCCAGCCAGGAGCCACACCCCAGCCTGGAGCCACACCCCAGCCACGAGCCACACCTAGCCAGGAGCCACATCCCAGCCAGAAGCCACACGCCAGCCTGGAGCCACACCCCAGTCAGGAGCCACACCCCAGCCTGGAGCCACACCCCAGCCAGAAGCCACACCCCAGCCAGGAGCCACACCCCAGCCTGGAGCCACACCCCAGCCAGGAGCCACACGCCAGCCAGGAGCCACACCCTAGCCAGGAGCCACACCCCAGCCAGGAGCCACACCCCAGCCAGGAGCCACACCCCAGCCAGGAGCCACACCCCAGCCTGGAGCCACACCCCAGTCAGGAGCCACACCTAGCCAGGAGCCACACCCCAGCCAGGAGCCACACCTAGCCAGGAGCCACACCTAGCCAGGAGCCACACCCCAGTCAGGAGCCACACCTAGCCAGGAGCCACACCTAGCCAGGAGCCACATTCCAGCCAGAAGCCACACCCCAGCCAGGAGCCACACGCCAGCCAGGAGCCACACCCCAGCCAGGAGCCACACCCCAGCCAGGAGCCACACCCCAGCCAGGAGCCACACCCCAGCCACGAGCCACACGCCAGCCAGGAGCCACACCTAGCCAGGAGCCACATTCCAGCCAGAAGCCACACCTAGCCAGGAGCCACACCTAGCCAGGAGCCACACGCCAGCCAGGAGCCACACTCCAGCCAGGAGCCACACCCCAGCCACGAGCCACACGCCAGCCAGGAGCCACACCTAGCCAGGAGCCACACCCCAGTCAGGAGCCACACCTAGCCAGGAGCCACACCTAGCCAGGAGCCACATTCCAGCCAGAAGCCACACCCCAGCCAGGAGCCACACGCCAGCCAGGAGCCACACCCCAGCCAGGAGCCACACCCCAGCCAGGAGCCACACCCCAGCCAGGAGCCACACCCCAGCCACGAGCCACACGCCAGCCAGGAGCCACACCTAGCCAGGAGCCACATTCCAGCCAGAAGCCACACCTAGCCAGGAGCCACACCTAGCCAGGAGCCACACGCCAGCCAGGAGCCACACTCCAGCCAGGAGCCACACCCCAGCCACGAGCCACACGCCAGCCAGGAGCCACACCTAGCCAGGAGCCACATTCCAGCCAGAAGCCACACCTAGCCAGGAGCCACACCTAGCCAGGAGCCACACGCCAGCCAGGAGCCACACCCCAGCCAGGAGCCACACCCCAGCCACGAGCCACACGCCAGCCACGAGCCACACCTAGCCAGGAGCCACATTCCAGCCAGAAGCCACACCCCAGCCAGGAGCCACACCCCAGCCAGGAGCCACACCCCAGCCAGGAGCCACACCCCAGCCAGGAGCCACACCCCAGCCAGGAGCCACACCCCAGCCAGGAGCCACACCCCAGCCAGGAGCCACACACCAGCCAGGAGCCACATTCCAGCCACGAGCCACACGCCAGCCAGGAGCCACACCCCAGCCAGGAGCCACACCCCAGCCAGGAGCCACACCCCAGCCAGGAGCCACACCCCAGCCAGGAGCCACACCCCAGCCAGGAGCCACACCCCAGCCAGGAGCCACACCCCAGCCAGGAGCCACACCCCAGCCAGGAGCCACACACCAGCCAGGAGCCACATTCCAGCCAGAAGCCACACGCCAGCCTGGAGCCACACCCATCTCGTTCTGGTGATGGGTCGCTGCATAACCGCCCATCTTGGCCATGTGGACCAACCTGCCTCCGTTAATTTGCTGTGATGTCGGGGTGTGGGGAGGGGGGGGGGGGTCGTCTGCCCCAGGGGTGGTCAGGTGCCCGGTCCCAGGCGCCCCCCCCCCCCCCCGACCCCCTCGTAAGTCTAACCCCAGGTTCCCCAGCCTGGCCCTAAGACCGTCCCCCTCCTCCCCCTTCCCCCTTCCTGCAGCCCTGGCCTCAAGCCCATGAGCCCCCTTCCCGGGTCCCAGTGCCGCCTCCTCCCCAGCCAAGCACTGGATCACCCGCTCCCCCAGATTTACTGCGACACTCGACTGTCCATTATTTTAGCCCCGCCTGATCCAAGGTGGCGAGGGTGACGCTTCCTCCACACTCCTGCTGGGGGGCGGGAGAGCGAGGAGGAAGAGTAGGGAGTGTGGGGGAGAGAGAGAGAGAGAGAGAGAGAGAGAGGAAGGGAAAGACGTTAGGAGGAGGATAAGTTCCTCTGACTGGAAAGGTATTTGAAAGAATGGGAGCAAAAGCGTGAGAGAGAGAGAGAGAGAGAGAGAGAGAGAGAGAGAGAGAGAGAGAGAGAGAGAGAGAGGTTGGTAAGGAGGGAGGGAGAGAGAGAGTGGGGAGGGGGTGGGGGAGAATATTCATGCACGGGGTGGGAACGTCGACTAAGGAGAAGAAATGGCACCAACCTGACCATATTCTGTGGAGACGCCGACCTGTATTGACAGCGCTTCCATTATGGCCCATTAACACGTCTTTTTACTGCAGTCGGTGTTGGAGCAAGACACACACACACACACACACACACACACACACACACACACACACACACTCCACTCCTTCACCCACACACCCCGACGCTCTGCTAACCATTAGCTCCGACTCCCATTATCTCTAATCACATCACCTCACCCATTTTCTTGGCCTTTTTTTTCTTTACCCTCTGTTGATCCTACGTCTCCCATTCCATAACCCATTCGTTAGCCCCACCATTATCGCATCTGTGAGTCATCCCCATTAGTTCCGTCCCCTCTATTACTGCCAGCAATCCCGACATCCCTATTACTCTCATCAAACAGCTGTTGTCGTAAGTGTCCGAATTCGGCGTTTATATAGAGAGGGCAGAGCCTTCAGCCCAGCTACCCCCAAGGCTTTGAAGGATCTCGTTGAAGGATCTTGAAGGATGCTGGGGTCGGGCGATTCCTTCAGGAGTGAGTTGAGTGTTGATATGTTCACTGGAGTCGTCCCTTCCCTCTCACTCCTTCGCTGGGGGGTCTTCCCTCTCCTCTTACTCCTTCGCTGGGGTCTTCCCTCTCCTCTCACTCCTTCGCTGGGGTCTTCCCTCTCCTCTCACTCCTTTGCCTGGGGTCTTCCCTCTCCTCTCACTCGTTTGATGGGGTCTTCCCTCTCCTCTCTCCCTCGCTGGAGTCGTCACTCTCCTCTCACTCCTTCGCTGTGGTCTTCCCTCTCCTTCTCTCTCCTTCACTGGGGTCTTTCCTCTCCTCTCACTCCTTCGCTGTGGTCTTCCCTCTCCTTCTCTCTCCTTCACTGGGGTCTTCCCTCTCCTCTCTCCCTCGCTGGAGTCGTCACTCTCCTCTCACTCCTCTCTCTCTCTCTCCTTCGCTGGGGTCTTCCCTCTCCTCTCACTCCTTCGCTGGGGTCTTTCACTCCTTCGCTAGGGTCTTCCCTCTCCTCTCACTCCGTCGCTAGGGTCTTTCCTCTCCTCTCATTCCTTCGCTGGGGTCTTCCCTCTCCTCTCACTCCGTCGCTGGGGTCTTCCCTCTCCTCTCACTCCGTCGCTGGGGTCTTCCCTCTCCCTCATTCCTTCGCTGGGGTCTTTTTCGTTAACAATGTCTGTCTTGCCAGCGAAAGCCTGTTCGACTCTGTTCACTTCTCTCTTAATGATGTATATTCCTCACCTTTTCAGGCACTCAGACCGGCAGTCCCACGGCCACATCCCGACTATGACACCTTCTCCACACACCCCGTCCTTCCTCGGGAGGTGGAGGGAGGGAGGGAATGTGGGAGAGAAGGGAGGGGGAGGGAGGGAGTGAGTGTGAGGGAGGGCAGGCAACAGCTGGTTCAGACGAGGCCAAAGTTAAGCTTCAATGGATTTCCGTCTCTTGATTTTTCTTTGATGATAAATTAAATACCACACACAAAAAAATATTACGTATGAAATTATGCTACAAAGTTTCTGGTGAATTTTGATTTAGGGATAAAAAATACGGTCTTTATTACTTTCTTTGTACCAGTCGGCAAAATAAAGGAAACAAATTAGTGATTTTCTGGTACACAGTAAAAGTTAATGATACACTTTCTTATCAAAACTGACCAGTAAAACACATTTACTCTCCTATTTTATTTTGCGACGTATAGATAAATACTTTTATATTTTCCTTATATATGTAAACATCATATTACCTTTCCAAACTCTATATGAATATTTTTCTTGTTGTCTTTGCGATATATTGATGCCCTTATGATTGTCATTGCAGTATTCAACCTTCATTTTACCTTTTTTTGCTGTATATTGTTTTTTCACGAACTTTCTTTTCAGTGTAGAGATGTCTTTATGACTTTCTATAGTAAGAAAATAAACTAACTTTCTTTGCTATATAAGAAAGTATAAAAGTATAATGGTCACTCCTGTTTCATGTGTTTGTTGGGTTAAATACTTTGTAAAGATAACGCTTGTTATCACTGCATTACCTGTTATCAGATAGCTTCTGTTGCCGATATCTTACCCGTTAATAGATAACTTCTGTTGCTTCTGCATTGCGAGTTATAAGGTAACCTCTGTTGCTATTACAATATCTGTTATCAGATAACTTCTGTTGCTCCTTCATTTCTCGTTATCAGATAACCTCTGTTGCTCTTGCATTATCCGTTATCAGATAACCTCTGTTGCTCCTTGCATTATCCGTTATCAGATAACCTCTGTTGCTCTTGCATTATCCGTTATCAGATAACCTCTGTTGCTCCTGTATTACCCGTTATCAGATAACCTATAGGGTGAAAGACGTTGGATGTCATCATAGATAACACAAAAATGCCGATCTTCTTTTTTTTACATAATTGATTGACAAATTATCACAGGATTTATCAAGGAGGTTTGCGACCGCGCTTGAGTCCCGGGGTCTGGGTTCTGGTCAAGTCTGGCTCGTTTTCCTTCGTGTTTGGGCAGGAGGTACATCATCCGACCCCGGTGCCCCTCACCAAGCCATCCTCTCCCTAGCTGGAGCTCGTCTGGCATCATTTTCTCTATGGCCATTTCTTGTGATCTTTTCCTCCTCATCCTTCTAACTACTCCTGCGTTCTGCGAGAGCCAGGACTTGCATACTCGCGAAGGCATCTTGTCCACACTCACACACTGCACCTACTCTAATATAGAGAGGGTATTGAGGTACGTGTCCCTAGGGGAAATGCTTCGCGGGCTGAGATGCAGTTATGATAGTGTGGGGAAGGAGGAGGAGGTGGCGTTGGGGTGGGGAGAGAGGAGTTGCTGCAGAACTCGCCACTTCGCGCAGGTCTGCGTCAGCCAGCGGTCGAGAACGGAGTCATTTCGCCACAGAAGCACAGGAACTGGTGGTCGGCTCCACGTCAGTATGAGGGGGGGGAAGGTGTTGTCGGGGTCCGTGTCGTCGCAGAGGATATCGTAAGACGGATTCTACCGTCGGCTGCGCTTCGCAGAACGGTCCCGTCGCCCACGAACTTAAGATACGACTTGCTGTGCATCACACGGGGGACTGATACTGATGAACATAACTTGTGACATAACATATGTTATCTTGGATCTTATCCTTCTTATCTCTTGGACCAGTCACATAAGTAGCTGATGATACCGTTAATATGTACCAATGGTTCAGATTCATAGACAATAGCTAAGATAGTTAAGATAATAGTTAAGATAATGAGTAATGAGTAATTAGTAAATTCTTGACTGTCATAATGATACAACTCATTATGGTACTGTCATATAGCATCTCTCACATCCTCCCATGATACATGGGTGGGGGATGTGAACCCCCATTATCATACCTGTTGTTTCAATCTATTACCCCATAAGATTTGGTTGAGATTAGCTCTGTGACCTAGGGGTTGGTGAGATAAGGGACGCACACACACACACACACACACACACACACACACACACACACACACACACACACACACACACACGCACACACATAAAGAACCTGACTCAGGGAATTGTGATGTTGACAACAATACAGGAGTTAAAAAAAAATTATGTACGATCGAAATGGTTCAAGAGATGGAGCCGCACGAGTGTAGAATTGCCTCCTCGTGATTAGGTAATTACAAACAGTTGATTAAACATAGCCTTGGCATCACGGCAAAACTAGATAAATATACAATACTCTCCATAAATCTACGTCTGTCGTCTTGCCTTCCTATTGTAAGTGCCTTGTTCTCTGGCAAGTCAAAGAAATTCATATATGACTTCCTCATGAATCAAAAGCTAAGCGTTTATACAAACACTCATGACTGTGAGGTCAGACAAGCACTCATGACTGTGAGGTCAGACAAACACTCATGACTGTGAGGTCAGACAAACTCATGACTGCTGACTCAGCCAGGGTGGGGTGGGGAAACGCATCATGGCTGGTGTTAGGTTCAACAATAGATCGTCCAGTCTGCTGCGGTATCTATTTGAAGTTGTATCTGATTGCTTATCTCTAGTTATATATATATATATATATATATATATATATATATATATATATATATATATATATATATATATATCATATACACACACAGTAAGGTCGCGCCCGTTTACCCCCGGGTTGAATCGTCATGTCCTAAGCGATTATCCCACTACGTCATCATCGAAACCTCATCATTGGCGAGCAGACCTTTAGAAACAAGACAGCTTTAGCCTTGAGTGTCGCAGCTTGATCTTGTCTTCCCCCCAAGTGAAGTATCACAGCTGACTTGTCTTCCGTTACACAGACTTGAGCAACTAAGATAAATATCCCAGGTACGTGGCAACAGCAATTATCAAAACGTCTCAGGTTTACGAAAACTTGTAAAAAATGTTGCTTCACAGGCAATTTGGTGGATGTAAACAAACAGTGCGACGATGCGAGCGAACAGAATACCTCGCTGACAACGTGGCGCATGTAAACAAACGCCAGGAGGATGCGAACCAACAAAGCAACGGTGTAATGCTCCTGTAATCTCCTGAGGAACGTCGTAACCTTCCTTACTGGCAGCGACAGACGGGGAGGCCCTTACCAGTACATCATGCCATCCCCTCCACTCCCGCGCCATTAATACGACCTCCTCCTTCAGACAACGATGTCCCCTGTAATGTGGAAGAACAGAGGAGAAAGGTGAGCGTCGTGCATGCAAGGGAGGAGGAGGAGGAGGAGCAGCCCGGCCGGGGCTGGAGAGGGTGGCGGGGTGCGGGCTGAAGCGCCTGTCGACAGTCGGTTGTTGATTGCAGCGAGGAGGGACGGGGCGGTAAAGTCAGCTGTTGCCCGTTTATCAGGGACCCCGACATCCCAAACCGGCACATATTTTCCACCGGCCTTGATCCCTGTTTTGTTTTGTTACGTCCCAGAAGGAGAGAGAGAGGGAGAGAGTGTGTGGGAGAGTGAGAGAGAGAGACAGAGGTCCCCCTTGTGGAGGCAGGTGGCAGGGGGAGGCGGCCCGCATCCCTGTCTCAGCCGCCATTAGATATGATGGAAGTTAAGCTACGGTATCGAGTGTCACCGTAAATCGCCAAGTAAGTGTTGGGTGACGTTTACAGCCCCCCCGAGCTGCTCCTGCTGCTCCCGCTGCTGCTGCTGCCTCGAGGGAGGAACTGCGACGCTAAGACTACGGTGACGGGGGTCGGCAGTGACGGGAGGCGGTCCCGGCGGGAGGTGACAGAGACGGGAGGTAGCTAGGACGGGAGGCAGTATAGACGGGAGGTGACTGCGACAGCGGCTATGGAGTAAGATAGTCCCACGCCTCATAGATCTACGTATGTCTAATGACGTATATGAGAATGTATGAAATAAACACTATATATATATATATATATATATATATATATATATATATATATATATATATATATCAAACATGAATATACACATGATATCTAATGCCATCCAGGTAGACTAACCCCCAGGCCACAACGACCTTAAACCAGAGTTTCCTCCGTAACCAATCTATGATTCACGGATCCCGAGATGCCTCTCACGCATCCTTACGACATGGAACTACTACAGTTCACGGTCTAGACTCGGAAGGAAAGTTTTTTAATCGTGTTTTAAGGTCATCGTGACCCGAGGGTTGAGGCCTACTTGACTGCCGCACGGATGGATACGGGTTCGATTCCTAGGTTATAGTGGATTTTTTTCTTTATGTTACCTGAGACGGCACGGGCAGCTGAGGCCCTAATCAAGGCCATCCCATTAACGCTATATATATATATATATATATATATATATATATATATATATATATATATATATATATATATAAGAGGGTGTTTTGAAGTGGTTTGGGCACATGGAGAGGATGAGTGAGGAAAGATTGACCAAGAGGATATATGTGTCGGAGGTGGAGGGAACAAGGAGAAGAGGGAGACCAAATTGGAGGTGGAAAGATGGAGTGAAAAAGATTTTGTGTGATCGGGGCCTGAACATGCAGGAGGGTGAAAGGAGGGCAAGGATATATAGAGTGAATTGGAGCGATGTGGTATACCGGGGTTGACGTGCTGTCAGTGGATTGAATCAGGGCATGTGAGGCGTCTGGTGTAAACCATGGAAAGCTGTGTAGGTATGTATATTTGCGTGTGTGGACGTATGTATATACATGTGTATGAGGGGGGGTTGGACCATTTCTTTCGTCTGTTTCCTTGCGCTACCTCGCAAACGCGGGAGACAGCGACAAAGTATAATAATAAAAAATAATATATATATATATATATATATATATATATATATATATATATATATATATATATATATATATATATATATATAAAGAGGTTTTCTGTACATTATTTCCGTCTGTAACGCACTGGTTCTTATAATCTCCCATCGCAGTATATTGCCCCCAGATTACCACACCTCCGTAGACACACAAATGAAGGAGCTTAGAGCTGGATCATGGCATCAGATGACGCAGAACAGAGCTGCTGCTGCTGCTGCTGCTGCTGGCACATGAATGACGCAGGACAGAGCCAGTTCAGAGTGAATACTCATGGTACGAGGGTGCGACAACGCTTGAGCATGACGGTACAACCCCTTGAGCACGACGGTACGAAACGTAAGGACGACGGTACGATACTTGAGTACGATGGCGTGGTATTATGAACTAAACCTTATTAAGGATTAGGACGGAGACACCATTATCATACCCAAGAAACGTACCGTTGTGCTCAAGGGTCGCACCGTTGTGTTCAAGGACCGTACCGTTGTGCTGAAGGGTCGTACCGTTGTGCTCAAGGACCGCACCGTTGTGTTCAAGGACCGTACCGTTGTGTTCAAGGACCGTACCGTTGTGCTGAAGGGTCGTACCGTTGTGCTCAAGGACCGTACCGTTGTGTTCAAGGACCGTACCGTTGTGTTCAAGGACCGTACCGTTGGGCTCAAGGGTCGTACCGTTGTGCTCAAGGACCGAGGGAAGTACCGTTGTGCTCAAGAACCGTACCATTGTCCTCAAGGACCGTTACCTTGTCTTCAAGGACCGTACCGTTGTGCTCAAGGACCGTGCCGTTGTGTTCAAGGGTCGTCCTGGTGTGTTCACGTGTTGTGCCGTCACGTTCAAAGATCGTACCGTTGTGTTCTACCGTGGCAATGTCGTGCAGACGTCCATTATCTGTTGGAGGTATATTTCCTAACTTTGTATCATGCACTCATGCTCATATCTTATGACCAGCCCATCGTCAATACTACTGATATGTATATGTTAGAAAGAGAACCGGTCCCAAGACTGATCCCTGTGGCACACCACTTGCTCCATCTACCGTTCTGAGGTTTGACCAGCAGTGACTCTTAGTGTACATCCAGTCAACCCATTTCCTTACCACTAAAGTGCAACGCCAGCTATACCATATGACGTAACTTTTGCCAGTAAACTTTGATGTGTAACTTTATCGAATGCTTTTCGAGAATCTGAATAGATGACGTCAGCTGATTTACTCTCTCCATACTTACTGATTATATCAAAAAAGAAAATCAAACAGATTTGTCAGACATGAGTGATTCTATCGAGAGAATCATTCTTTAAGGGGTCGGGTTTTTCAATTGTGGTCTTGTAAATGATTTACAGTTTCGTCCCGAATGATGGTTTCCATAAGTTTACTAATTACACGACTTTAAGCTAATTGGAGGATATTTTTCGGCAGTGATATATCACCTTTTTTTTTCTATGTTGGTGTTACATTCGCCAGTTTCCATTCCTCTGGAACTTTTCCCATTATAAGAAAAGAGCTGTCAAGGGTTTAACGACTTCATCTTTCGCCTCTTTCATTGTCCTCTGATAAAACTTTATTAGATCTTCCGTTAAATAGCTTTCATGCCATTGCATGCTGATGGTATAATTTGAACCCTTATGTCAGTATGTCGCTAAACGCTTACCTTATTTAGCATTGGAATTGGATCCGAGCGTGAGTTACGTCTCCTGTCGTAAATACAGATAAATAAAGATTTTTGCGATGCTTCGTTGTCTTGAACCATGTTACCGTTTTCTGTAATGAATGGACCAACTGACTCTCGGCTCTAACATAGATATAGAACTCCATACTGTTTCATGTGCAACTTTTAGCTAAATAAGCATCTTGCTCACTGCCTGCAAGTCTTGTTAAGATACCCTTTGTTAGAAGCATCTAATCCCATTGTCCTGTTCACAACATTTTGATGGTCAGTTGGTTGTTATTAATATCACTACTGTTACGAGTTTTATTAGTTGTCATTATTATCATTATTATTGTTGTGTCTCTTTTTTTCATATAACATTACGTATGATAGTCAGAGAGTTGACGTGTGAAAGTGAAACCATTTTTCTTTTCTTCCTGACGTCGTCTTGCTAAAGCGAGAAATGCAAGTAGGTATAGAAATAGAAATTAACATTTCTGCTACTACTACGACTACTAATTATTATCATTATTATTATTATTATTATTATTATTATTATTATTATTATTATCGTTATTCTTCTTCTTATTATTATTATTGTCCACATTTGGATTATCAATATTATTTATATTCGTATTCATATTCATGTTTATTATTATCATTTATTATTATTACTATTATTATCATTATTATTATTATTATTATTATTGTCTGCATTTGGATTATCAATATCATTTATATTTATATTCATGTTTGTTATCATTAGTATTATTATTATCATTATTATTATTATTATTATTATTATTATTATTATATCATTTTTGTTCACTACGTGTTATCTTCACAACATTTCTTCCTCACGACACCTCGGTAACACCATCGCCTTCACCTTTGACCTCGTCATTACGGGTGAGGTCATGACGTAAATTGCCCCACAGACGGACACACGGACACACAGACACAGAACACCAAATTAACATATAGTTTATCATCCAATAAGAATAAATGAAAATGCATATATTCTTATGTCTACAGTGAGAATAGTGAGTACGATAATGAGAGAGCCAAGTACACTATAGTAGTATATAAACCCATCCAATCAGCGTAACTAGCTAAAGCCTGGTTTCGACGAATTGTATTATTGTATATTCAATGATCTTTTACGGTGTAGATACACAGTGGGGTACACAGTGGGGTACACAGTGGGGTACACATCATTACTTGGTTAATTTCACCTTTGTGGAGGCGTTTGATAAAAGAAAAAAAAAAGAAAATGGTATTTCTTGTAAATTCTTGGTTCGCTGTATTTTCTCGGAATCTTCTGAGCCACCACATCATAGAAAATGGATTGACGTCACCGTATACGTCCTCATATGACGGATGATGATTGGTCAGCTTTTGAGCGACGGGTCGTTTTCTCTTATGTTGTCAGTTTCTGTTGCCGGGGTAGATTTCCGTTATGACTGTGATCGGTGCATCCCATGTTCTATATGTCGTTTTCATATTTCCGAAGTGAATTAGTCTCTGTACATTATACCCTTCGTTGTAAGTTGATGATGGTGATTAGGGCTTGTCGTGCGCTAGGCAACACAGTGTGTGTGTGTGTGTGTGTGTGTGTGTAATCTTACGACGTGGTTAGGTTCCTGGAAAAAAAAACCTATTGCAAATAGAATCCCTCGTAAACCTAGTCCCTGAAACCCCATTTAACTGAAAAGCGTTCATGATTGATTTTTGCCACAAGAGCGGCTACTGTACCGTGCACTCCTGCCTAACGTAGCTACGGCTGGTGACGCAGAAGGGGATACAGAGTACACAACAGGTCCAGGGTGTAGGGGCCTTAATGACTAATATATTACAGGTTACATAGTGAGGAAAGTGTTAACATGGTTTGGCCAGCATAATGAAGGACCTGGGAGTTTACATGGGAAGTGAAGCAGACATCACTTGAACAACAATGATTGGATTACGTATCAAGATAAATAACAACTATTTATAATAAATTCATGACCCTTCTTAAGTATCTGAGGAAGATCATTGTTACAGATGAAATGTTGGTCCATATCTTGTAATGTTTTGATTGAAGAATCATCTCTAATGTCACAACAGTATGTAATATTGCAAGATGTGGGAATGACATTGTTGGCAAAGTTTAAGTCTGGTCTGTTCATTATCAACACAAGGGGCAAGTTCCCACGGGTATGTACAGTTTACGTTGGGCGACTGGACCATGGTGAGGAGGGCTTCAGGAGCAGCTGTAGGGGAGGTGGGGGGGATTGGGTTGGGTTGATGGTTACAGTGAGGGAGAGGGAAGGGCGCCCAAGGCCCTAGGGTTATCCACATTAGCTTATCAATCATATGATTTAACGAATTTCGACGCCATGTCACAGGTAGCGCAGAAGACATCTAATTAACGTACTGAAGAACGTGGCGTTGAGGGCTTAAGATAGAAGGGAATGGGGATGGAGGAATGGGGGGTTCAGGAAGGGAGATGGAGGGAATGGGGGGTTCAGGAAGGGAGATGGAGGGAACGGGTGGTTCAGAAAGGGAGATGGAGGGAATGGGGGGGTTCAGGAAGGGAGATGGAGCGAGCTAGTCTTATCTTCGTCCCTCCTGAATCATCTGATCCAGCCACTATCTCAACAGGAGGACATTCAGACTTACTGAAATACCAGCACACTGTAGGAACAATCAGGATATCACATGCAGCAGTAACACACACTCACTTCCTCCAGACTGGCAAGTGTTGGTAATGAGGAATGTCCTTCATAAAGAGGCAGACTGGGGGAAGCTGGCTTCTGATGGAGACTGAGAGTTATGGAGACCAATTCTTACAGTGTATACAGGAAATGTTTCTCCTGTACCAACATCTTATAAAGTGTACCAGGATGAACAAACATTAGTAGGTCTTATCATCATCCCATAACAGCAGGGGAACTGAAGACTTTATATATGATACATGAACTGGAAAAAGCGGCCATGTGGTGTTCCTGTTTGATGTGGTAAATGAGGATGAAAAAAGAGAAGAGACAAGACCAGACTCAAAGAGGATAGGAAACTATACAGAGCTTAACAATTTCTATTGTAACATACACTAGGAAATGGAATTCAGTTGCCAGGAAACAGGTTTAGAGGTGGAAATGCTCTGTGACTTATAGAATGAAGGCGTAGGAACATGTGGTTTAGAATGAAAGGCGTAGGAACGTGTGGTACCTTCAGCCTCAAATGCAGAGGGAAGGTTGAGATAGAGGAAGGGATGTCGCAGTGAAAAAGATGTCAAGACGCGAAGGAACTTATCGACGGACAGTGACGAAGATTTAGGGGACGCTCCAGCCAGCCAGCATCGGGAAGGACATACGAGAACACCATACAAATATAGCAGGACACGTAAGGAGGAGGAACACACTTACTTTGCAAAGAATATTATAGACAAACCAGATGATAATCCCAGGAGATAATCCCACAAGATAATCTAAAATTTGTCCATAATTTCGTCGGGAGAAAATTATCAGCTAAAGAGCAGCTGATCAAGCCAAGGTTTTCAGAGGGGAAGACTAATGAAGTATGATGTAAGAATATGTCAGGAACTGAAAGACGAAGTTCAGAAGTGTTTTCATATTGGAAAACACAATAGCCTCAACGCCAATGAGATGGAATAAGGAGAAGGCACTGGAAAACTGAAATATCTAGAGGGAATGTACAGAATACTTAAGAGTATTTACCCTTTTAAGCCTCAAAGTCCTCATGACATTTTCCAATATGTAATGCCGCTTTCATATTGTTCAAGATGTTGCTGGAAGAAAAGACGAAGTGCCAAGGGAGGATAAGAGTGCAAGCGTTACACTACTTGCAAGGAGGCCAGGAGGTTGCACTGACCGACACACCAGTCTCCCTGACGACTGTGGTTTGTAAGCTACTGGAAAAGATAATGGGAAACCACATGGATGGCTTCCTGCAAGGAGAGCACTGGGTAAAGAGAGACAACATGGATTCAGGGAATGGAGATCATGTGTAACGAACTTCCTAGATTTCTACAAGAATCAGATTATTGTAGACTTATGAATGTTTTTGTCTGGACTGCCAGGGAATATTTAACACTGAACCACACAGGAGGTTGGAAAGGAAGCTGGACCTTCAAGCAGAAATGAGGAGGAGACTACGTTGATGGACAGAAGATAATCATAGGAGATAGGAACAAAAGGTTTAGGTCAGAGGAGGCTTCTCGTAATGGGTTGAGGTGACTAGTGGCGTGCTGCAGACATCTGTTCTGGGTCCATTGTTTTTCTTGATCTGTGTAAATGACTTGCCAGACTGATAAGGCTCCTGCCTAGATATTTTTGCAGATGATGCCGAAGTCATGAAGAAAGTGAAAAGCGAGGAGGGTGGGTTGCATCATTATACAAGGGATCTAGACAAAGTCCAAAGATGGGTGAAGAAATTCAAGCCGAGTAAATATAAAGCAACGAGGATGAGACACGGTAAAAGAAGGCCTACATATGAATATCATCATACAGAGTGTAAGCTGCTGGAACCTGTATGTGAAAGAGACTTGGGAGTTGATTTCGTTACTAACCTATCGTCAGTAACCCACGCCAGAAGAAGAATAAATGAGCCAGACTGTCTGCAGGTAGGATTAGAACAGTGTTCAAGTGTATATATAAGGAATTACCCTGCAAGCTCTTCCTATCCTACATAAAGGGTTTGGTCACCACACTTAAAGAAGCACAAAGAACTTACTGAGAAGACCCATGTGTGATCGACAAATCTGGCACCAGAATTAAGATAGTTGAGTTACGGGGAGAGGCTAGAGGCCTTAGAGTAGACCACCATGGGGGAAAGAAGAGTAAAGTGTGACCTGATCATCAAATCCTTTGAGTTCTTAATCCTCTTGCATGATATCAACTGTGTTTCGAAAGATGTTGGGATAAAACAACCAGAGACCATAACATGTAATTGTAACGCGTAACTTGGCAAAAGAAGACGTAGAAAACATGCCTTTTTTTTCAAATGCGAATAGAGGATGAAAGGAATAGATTGAGTTATGAGGAGGTGAACGTAGTCAGTATACAGAAGTTGAAAAAGTTGTTTGATAGTAGAGAAAGTTCAGGCGATGGAGCAAAACGCGAGCGCAAAACTCCCTCCTCGTACAGCACAAATAGATGATTACACACACACACACACACACACACACACACACACACACACACACACACCTCCTCCTCCTCTGGTAAACCTGTGCTCTGCCCTCGAGCGAGCCTCACCTGCCGCTAATTGGAGAAACAGAAGCTTTATCGCCAATCATCGATCACGTAGCGCTGGCCACGCCCTGATCCATGGCTCCGCCCAGCCTCCTGTTTCACTACCAGAGCTCACCACCTTCAGGAGGAGGAGGAGGAGGAGGAGGTAGAGAGGGTGGTGCTGCGTCGTCCTCACACACACACACACACACACACACACACACAGGTCTTCCTGCCCGAATCTGTAGCGGGTCACAGTGGTGGTATGAGGGGTGGTATGGTGTTTGTTTCTTGGAGAGAGAGAGAGAGAGAGAGAGAGAGAGAGAGAGAGAGAGAGAGAGAGAGAGAGAGAGAGGTGAGTGTGTACTGGAGGGTGTGGTTGAGTGTGTGTGTGTGTGTGTGTGTATGTCGTGTTCGTGTAAAGGCTGGAGATGAACACCTTTGAGTATAGGTGAAGGAATGTGGATGAGGAGCCGGGGTGGATGACAGTGATGTTTGGTGGATGTGGTATGAATGGCGTCATGGAGTGCCATGTGTGAGTGTGGTCCAGGGAAAGGGGTTACTGGGATGGATGGAGGGGAAAAGGGGATCAAGGAGCGCTAGGTGCACAGAAGCCTAGAGATTCGTAGCTATGTATATATGTGTATATGAGTGGTTGGGCCATTCTTCGTCTGTTTCCTGGCGCTTTCTGGTATATTTCTTTCTTGTATCTCCCCTGATGATGTGATTATTACACGAAAGTGCACTTGGGAACTTATCGTGTTTCATTTCCCCCTTGACTCATAGGAATATATATATATATATATATATATATATATATATATATATATATATATATATATATATATATATATATATTTCCCATTTTAGAAAGTTAATACAAGGAGGGGAGGATTTCTGGCCCCCCGCTCCCGTCCCCTCTAGTCGCTTTCTACGACACGCGAGGAATACGTGGGAAGTATTCTTTCACCCCTATCCCCAGGGATAATATACATATATATATACATATACACATACACACACATACACATACATACGCACATATACACACACACACACATACATATATATACATATGAAAAATGTAAGAAACAATTTAGAAAACTGAAACTTCTAGCTTGAAATGAATGAAAAAAAATGAATGTTACATAATGGTTCAACCTCTGGCTATGGAAAAAAGGAAATGTATAATTTATTTACACAAACGTCAATAGTGAGTCAGTTGTTGTTCGCTGATGACAGCGCTGGTGGCTGATTCAAGTGTGAAACTGCAGAAGCTAGTGACTGAGTTTGGTAAAGTGTGTGGAAGAAGAAAGTTAAGAGTAAATGTGAATAAGAGCAAGGTTATTAGGTACAGTAGGGTTGAGGGTCAAGTCAATTGGGAGGTGAGTTTGAATGGAGAAAAACTGGAGGAAGTGAAATGTTTTAGATATCTGGGAGTGGATCTGGCAGCGGATGGAACCATGGAAGCGGAAGTGGATCATAGGGTGGGGGAGGGGGCGAAAATTCTGGGGGCCTTGAAGAATGTGTGGAAGTCGAGAACATTATCTCGGAAAGCAAAAATGGGTATGTTTGAAGGAATAGTGGTTCCAACAATGTTGTATGGTTGCGAGGCGTGGGCTATGGATAGAGTTGTGCGCAGGAGGATGGATGTGCTGGAAATGAGATGTTTGAGGACAATGTGTGGTGTGAGGTGGTTTGATCGAGTGAGTAACGTAAGGGTAAGAGAGATGTGTGGAAATAAAAAGAGCGTGGCTGAGAAAGCAGAAGAGGGTGTTTTGAAGTGGTTTGGGCACATGGAGAGGATGAGTGAGGAAAGATTGACCAAGAGGATATATGTGTCGGAGGTGGAGGGAACAAGGAGAAGAGGGAGACCAAATTGGAGGTGGAAAGATGGAGTGAAAAAGATTTTGTGTGATCGGGGCCTGAACATGCAGGAGGGTGAGAGGAGGGCAAGGAATAGAGTGAATTGGAGCGATGTGGTATACCGGGGCTGACGTGCTGTCAGTGGATTGAATCAAGGCATGTGAAGCGTCTGGGGTAAACCATGGAAAGCTGTGTAGGTATGTATATTTGCGTGTGTGGACGTATGTATATACATGTGTATGGGGAGGGGGGGGGTTGGGCCATTTCTTTCGTCTGTTTCCTTGCGCTACCTCGCAAACGCGGGAGACAGCGACAAAGTATAAAAAAAAAAAGAAAAAAAAATATATATATATATATATATATATATATATATATATATATATATATATATATATATATATATATATATATATATACACGCGCGCGCACACACAAATGTCCTAAACAACTTAAAAGCTGTTTGTTAACGTAAGAAACCAACTTTGGACTAGAAAAAGAATCCTTCACTTTCCCCTCCAAGCAATTAATCTGCTCCAACTTCAACCACGCCTCACCCGCCTGGTCGTCCAATCTCTCTAAAGCAAACATCGCAACACTATAAACCACACGAGACAAAGCACTCAGAACAATCACAGGTTGCTCAGCATCAAGAATTATCCAACAACTGCACAACGAAACAATAATACTGACATTGCAATCCCACATCAACATTCTCAGCTGCTGATACTTTACAACAGCGCTAGATCCCTCCTCAACCCTTCGTTTTTTACAGCAGCCACTAAGACAAGTTTTTAACTTCCTTCGAAATTCGTAAATACTTTCTCGCGTCTCTTCTTTTTCTCGCGTCTCTTCTTTTCCCTTTCATATATATCAAAAAGAATACAGAAAGAAAAGGATCACGCAATCCTCACACATCACAACCTCCACCGGCAGATTCTTCGTCTCACAACAACCACAATAATAACAAACTGTTCTCACTTTGTAATGATGTCACTGGCACTACATAACCACCACCACCTCACCCCAGACGTGCACACGTTACATTGTCTCATCTAACTTCAGGACAACATCCATCTCGCAACAATTCCATTCACCGATTCAGTATGTCGCAGTATCGCCCATCATGTCCTGAAGGTCAGCTACCACACAGCTTGGCAATATAAAGATCCGTGAACAAGTCCCAGATTTTGGACTTGCACATCTGAACGATCCTCGTAGTGCTCATGACTGATGTCATGTCATGTCGTTCTCCAGATGCGTAGTGATACACAGTGTTGACATGTCAACGCAGGTTCCTATGTTTCTGAGGATATAAGGATCCTTCGCGTCCCTGGTCCAAGTGTAGATGGGTCGTGTCCACTTCTATGATCTATCCTCTCCCACTCCCACACCCTACCTATAGGTCTTTTACCCACACTAGCCATAGAAATACTTTTTTTCATATATCATTAGACAGATGCAGCTCTTTTTGATTTAAATCTACAGCCATTTTTAATCTGAACCTCCTCTTGGCAGGCAAAACTGGGGCGATGTAATCAGCGAAAATGATATGGATGTAGGTTGAAAAGCCTCAGTAAAACTTTCAAAGTAGTAGGAGATACTTATGGGCCAATGTGCAGCAGATGATCGTATTCCAACAAAAAAGCCAATATGGTGAAGCCATGAAGTAAACAATAGCTTGTTGTTTAGAAAGCAACTCACAAGAAACTCCGAGAACAATATATCCAGCTTGATAAAGCAAGTAAATTTGCTTAGAAAAACTAAGCAACTTATACGTCAAAAATAAACATCAGTATTACGCGCGTGTGTTGCTGAAAATAGAGAAAGTAACACAAAGGAATTTTATAGTTATGTAAGAAGCAAGAGAACCATTACGCAGTCAGTCAGTCCATTAATTACAGAAAACACAGAAAACGGAGACTATTAAAGACAATTAAACCGCGATTAAGATTTCAGTTATTATTTTTTTTTCTATCTGCATTTACCACTAAAGACACAGCTCATATCCCGGTTACAAAGTCATTGTTAGGAGAGAACAAAAACATTCCACAAAATATTCACATATAAGCTGGAGTTATACCATTCTGTACGAAATGAAATGAAGTTCGATAAAAGACCAGGTTCAGATAGATAATATACAGAGATAATGAAAGATCAGGTCCAGATAGATAATATACAGAGATAATGAAAGATCAGGTCCAGATAGATAATATACAGAGATAATGAAAGATCAGGTCCAGATAGATGATATGCAGAGATAATGAAAGATCAGGTCCAGATAGATGATATACAGAGATAATGAAATATCAGGTCCAGATAGATAATATACAGAGATAATGAAAGATCAGGTCCAGATAGATAATACACAAAGATAATGAAAGATCAAGTCCAGATAGATGATATGCAGAGATAATGAAAGAAGAAGCGATGAGTAGGCCCTTCACAGCTCTTAGTAAGTCATGATGTATGGGACACATCCCACAGGGTTGGAAGTGTGAGTGAGTCAGTTGTGTACTGTTTACTGGGTTATTTCAGTCGTTCTCCCCTGGGGGAATTATCTGTCAGCCAACCTAACGTCTGTAGATGGTCATTGTATTTTGTAAACCATCAATCGAGGGAAGATTGTAAATCATTTACAGGACATAATTTGGGATTCTTTGATGTGACTTTCGAATTGGCATCTAAAGTAACAGCCCCGACATCTTTGCAGTTAATTGATTCGTTCTCATCTTGAATGTTTGGTTCAGTTTTGGTTACTACTTGAAGACAGACATAGACAGAACGGAGAGAGTACATAACCAGGTTAACAAGATGATTTCCCGGACTGAGAAAAACAAATACTGTGAATTTCGAGTAAACGACTTGAAACTGATTTAGCTCAGAAGAGTGAAAGTTTAGGGGTGATCTAATACAGGTATTCAAAGTTATCAGAGAGTTTGATAACCTCGGTCGAAAAATCTTAGGCTTAGATCTCTTGGATTTCACATAAACGTATGGATACGAACTCGAGGGAAGCGTTTTCCTTCGAATAAAGCGAAATACGTTTCCCCGAACAGGATTAACATAGGGTATGATTTACCACTTGGAGTGGTTAAGCAGTGAAGTGGCTAACACGTGGACAAGACTTGATAGAAATACTTCGTTTCAAAGTCCAAGATTGCCATTATTTACGCCATCGTTGTAACATGAAATGTTTAAAGATATTTTTAGTTCAACTACCACAGAAAAAGAGAGACATCACAGACAGCCTCGAAAGGACCCAGTGGTCTGTTGCTGTTTGAAGTCCTGTGTATAATTCTCTCCTTAAATCTCTACATCACTCGTGTGGGCTTCCATCACTCCCGTAGGCTGTACCATGTCGCTATGTATATATGTATATCTCTCTGACCAACCTATCCTCAGCTAGATGCATCACACGTCCATAAATAACATCCTAAGATTACTTTGCATCCTTGGGTTTTCCAAGTGACCTTATCATACCACATAACCTTCAAACGTTTCATTTCTCATTCAGTGTGACTCGCCTCATTCCATCCATAACCCACAACATATCTATCATAACCTTAACCCATGACCTACCCTCACTTATGTACTGTTGTATTTTTACAATCATGCGTCAGTTGTGGGTCCAGTGCTCCTTCACGCAAGCTTCGCGTGAGTTTGTTCACATTCACGAGAGCTGGAAGTGCGCCCACAGTGTCTGTCCCTTATATGACTCTTCTTTCAAGTTCAGTTTTCCCTTCAACTAACCCAACTCAACTTTACTCTGAAGTCTTTAACTCGTCAGCAACTTTTTAGTTCCCAATATAGAGAGGCAAAATCTCTCGTCTTATTTACATCCTCGTTCCCAGATGATAAAGATTAGAGTGATAATGATAATGATAATGATGCTAGTCATCAACGTTGAAGACAAGACAACTGGGGAACTACAAGTCAAATGGCACTACCTACAAAACAAGTACCACTATCCACAAGACAAGTGGGACACTACAAGTACCACTATCTACAAGACAGGTGGGACACTACAAGTACCACTATCTACAAGACAAGTGGGACGCTACAAGTACCACTATCTACAAGACAACTGGGGTACTGCAAGACAAGTGGCACTACCTACAAGTGGCATGGAATAAGGCAAGTGTCATCCTTAACCCAGGCAAGTGACGCTGGCAAGTAGACCAGAGTGGCACACTGGTGACAGGCGGCAGAGAGGTCTTGACGTGGCCCAGCAGGAGGCACACTATAGGATTACCGCCCGCCTCTGAGTGCGTGGGATAACGAGGCGTCAACGCACTCTGTCACTTGAGTGTGTGCGGGAATAGCAAGGATTCAAGGCATTCTCTTAGCGAGTGTGTTGGATAACAAGGTTCCGACGTGCTGTGTTAGTGAGGGTGTGGGGGGATAGCAGGCTTCAACGTGCTCTTTCAGTGAGTGTGTGGGTTGCCGAGGTTTCAACGCACTCTGTCTGTGAATATATGCTGTAACGAAGCTTCAGTGTAATCTGTGAACGTGTGAGGGTAAAAAGGCTTCAACACACTTCATTAGTGCGTGTGTAGCGATTACAGAGCTTCAACACACTCTGTTAATGAGTGTGTGAGGTGACAAAAGCCTCAACGCATTTTGTCAAGGAGTGTGTGGTATAACGTGGCTTCAACGAACCCTTTCAGTAAATTTGTGGGGAACTAAGGCTTCAACACAATCTTTAAGTGAGCGTGTGAGATAAAAAGGCCTCACCACACTCTATAAGTGAGTTTCTTAGGAATAGCAGGTCTTCAACGCACTCTCCTATAGAGTATGTGGGATTGCCGAGCATTAACACACTTCATCGTTGAGTGTGAGGGACTAATAAGTCTTCAACACACCCTGACATTATGTTTGGTGACTAAGTGTGTTTGCAAAACTCCGACGCGGTCTATCAAAGAGTGTGAGGACTGCCGATGCTACAACGCACTCATTCATTGTGTTGGCCAACAGGGCTCGAACGCATTCCACCCTAGAACGAAAAGGCTTCAACACACTCAATCATAGTTAAGAAAACGGAAACGTCTTGTCAAAATACTTATATAAAACACAACAAGTGAGTGGTGGATGACGCGTTTGCTTTGCGTCTCCGGTGGAGGGGGATGGGGATGGGGTGGAATGGGTCGGAATGGGGAGGGATGAGTACGTCCACACTACGACAGGGACTCCTCCTCGTCTTAACGACGTGCGACAGTCAGGGAAGGGGTGACGCTGACATCTAAATAACCCGATCATAACGTGACATCAAGGAATGAGACCATACGTTGCGCTGGGTGTGGTGAGGAAGGGTTAAGGAGCGGGGAGGGGAGACCTGCGCACTCTGTTGCGTAGGAGGATTGGGTGTGCAAAAGGGGGGTTAGAGGAGGGGAGATAAGTAACTGAGGGATGGTTGAACTGACCAAGATGGACAAGCAGTTGCAGTCAGACGATTGTACAAGCCAGAAAGCAAACGAGCTGTTATGGAAGCGGATGTAAAAGCAAGCAATACATCAAGCGAAGTAAGATAAGTTCCAGACGCACTCTCTTGAAAACTAAAGCAAGCATGAAAAACAAGCAAACAAGTAAGCAAGGGGGCAGATGAGAGGTCAACAACCCATCCAATCAAGCGGTGAAATGTGAAGATAAACTTGAGAATCTGTCTTTTAATTACACCTTGAGCAGGGGCCGACCATGTCAACAAAGGTTCAGTGTGGCCACATAATCTGGTCACGCATAATGATAAACTAAAGCAGAAGTCACAGAGTAACAGAACTCCAGACAATAGTGACCTGTGTCACCAGCAAGCTTGAGAAAAACAGGTACATATAGAAAATAGTCACAATAGCTCGCACCTCAAAGAAAAGAAGTTGAAACATGAGAAAGACTTAAGGAAATGCATGGAATACCATTTGCTTTCGTGACATTCTCTATCACCCATGTATATCCATGTACACCCACGTACTACTCAAGGACACCCATGTACACCCACGTACTACTCAAGGACACCCATGTACACCCACGCACTACTCAAGGACACCCATGTACACCCACGCACTACTCAAGGACACCCATGTACACCCACGTACTACTCAAGGACACCCATGTACACCCACGTATTACTCAAGGACAGGTCCTCGCTATCCATCACTTTCAGATTACCAAGGACGGAAAAATAGAACATGATCAAGCCAAACACAGGTTCATGGTCAACACACCCAACACTCACATCATGCAACACTAGGAGAAGTGTTGTCTCCCACCTCTCCCACACACACCAGTGTTGTATCAGCCACACTTATCTCCAACAATACTACAGTACTGCACTATAATCTTCATCAACACCATAAAGTCACTCAAGCATCTCCAACAATATCCTGATGTTACAATACAGCCTCCAACAGTGTTGCAGTATATTCAGTCTCACCAACGTCTCCAAAGGTATGACTTAAACATCCCCTAAATCCTCCAACAATATCGTAGACTCTCACCACCATCTCTCCATCATCACGCCGATCACACACCAACACTCCCAGACTTCTTTAGAACTCCACACACAAAAATAACATCACCTCTCACCACTCTCCCCCACACATAGTCCCTCCAACACTGCATAGAACCGGCGCAAAGCATTCTCTCCAACACTCACAGAGAGATCAAACCAATCCTCTTCCCCCATCACAAAAGCCCACCTCAAGCACCCTCACAAAAGCACACCAGCCTGGGGTATGCATACCTGCCGGGTACGGAACCCACCACACCCGGGCTAGGAACCCACCACACCCGCGGCCAGAACCCACCACACCCCGGCCAGGAACCCACCACACCCGGGCGAGGAACCCACCACACCCGCGGCCAGGAACCCACCACACCCGGGCGAGGAACCCACCACACCCACGGCGAGGAACCCACCACACCCGGGCGAGAACCCACCACACCCGCGGCCAGGAACCCACCACACCCGCGGCCAGGAACCCACCACACCCGCGACCAGGAACCCACCACACCCGGGCGAGGAACCCACCACACCCGCGGCCAGGAACCCACCACACCCGCGACCAGGAACCCACCACACCCGGGCGAGGAACCCACCACACCCGCGGCCAGGAACCCACCACACCCACGGCCGTGAATCATATTGCTCACAAACAAACTTCCCCTCGTAAACATTACTCACATTACTCCTCCAGTAGAGCTGTGTAATGACCATTAATGTTACGGGCTTCAAGGAAACCTTACGGGCGGGCGGCCAGGCAGCGTAGACCTGGCCTGACAGGGTACGGGGGGAAGGGGGGGATCTGACTCTCTCTCTCTCTCTCTCTCTCTCTCTCTCTCTCTCTCTCTCTCTCTCTAAACTTGCTAAAGTGTTGGAAAGATAGAGGGGGAGGGGAATGGGAGGAGTGTGAGAGAGGAGGGAGAGAGAGAGAGAGAGAGAGAGAGAGAGAGAGAGAGAGAGAGAGAGAGAGAGAGAGAGTAGACGTAAAGAATGAAATGATAATAACAAAATGGGACAATGTGTGTGTTTACATACGAAAAGAGCAGTTGGAACAGGTCAGAGAGAGAGAGAGAGAGAGAGAGAGAGAGAGAGAGAGAGAGAGAGAGAGAGAGGCAGGCGTAGGGATCAGAGGTGGGAAGTGTCTCTTTGAGATGGAAGTGTGGGGGGAAAAACATGCGAGCTGAGGGTGTTGTCAGGATACGGGGGGATGGAAGAGAGAAGGAAGTGAATGAAGAAGTATGGATAGAAGTGGATACAAGGAAAGAAAAAAAGAAAGAAAAAGAAGGGTAGAGGGAAGGAGGGGGGGGGGGAGGAAGAGGGATGGAGGTGAGAGCAGATGGCGTGGTGGTTTTTGTAGTGAGTTGGAGGGAGGGAGGGAGTGAGGAGGAGGAGGGAGGGAGGGAGTGAGGGGAGGAGGAGGAGGAGGAGGAGGAGGAGGAGGAGGAGGAGGAGGAGGAGGAGGAGGAGGAGGAGGAGGAGGAGGAGGAGGAGGAGGAGTGAGGAGGTGGAGGAGGAGGAGGAGGGAGGAGGAGGAGGAGGAGGAGGAGGAGGTGGGGGAATGTAAGTTGTGACTGAGGGTTCCTGACACCTGTTTTGAGCAGACTGGTGGTGGGAGGTGGCCACCTGACGGGCCCCTGACGACCACGGTTAAAGGAGAGAGAGAGAGAGAGAGAGAGAGAGAGAGAGAGAGAGAGAGAGAGAGAGTGTGTTGTGTTACAAGTATCATCTTGCTTACAGACGCACAAGGTTGAGGTGGACCTTAAAGACAATGAAAAAGAAACGAGAAAAAGATCTTTAAATCTCTACCAGATCCCGTCTCTCTCTCTCTCTCTCTCTCTCTCTCTCTCTCTCTCTCTCTCTCTCTCTCTCTCTCTCTCACACACACACACACACACACCCTAGTCGGAAGTAACACCATATCTTGTTACCATATTCCAGGATGATCGTGGGCCCTCCTTCTGGGCCCTCCCTCCCATACTCCCTCCAAGCTCTAGGACGATGGAGGCCGGGGGGGCCCCCCAAGGTTCCGGGCCCTCTAGGCTGGTGGTGTCGGACCCTCACTGCAGGGCGGGCGGCGGGTGGCAGCGCCGCCCGCCGCCCGCCGCCCGTAAAGAACATAAGAAGTAAATAAATGTATGAACCTCGCCAGCCACGTTGGTGCCGGCCATATTACCCCGGGTTATTTAGGAAGGGGAACCACCAAGTGATAGTGATAATGATGACGCGACTATGAGGCCGCTTGACGAAGGTGATGACGCGGGGACGGTGATAGTGAGGGTTAGTGGTGGTGTACAGGGGAGACGGCGATGCTGGGGCGGTATGGCCTGGGGGAGATTAACTGGGGGAGAGAGAGAGAGAGAGAGAGTAGGTGGGGTGGGTAAGGCGTGGCAAGGGATTGTGTAGCAGTGAACTTGGAAGTTAACATGGTTGACGATATGGCTCGTGATGGTGGTGGGAGGGAAGTGTCACGTCTCGGTGGCACTGTCGGTCATACTGCTGCCATACATGGTGGCACTGTGAGTCATACTGCCATACATGGTGGCACTGTGAGTCATACTGCCATACATGGTGGCACTGTGAGTCATACTGATTTATCTTAGTGAAGTCTTATCTCACGTCTTATTAATAATACTTGATATGAGAAGCATGTCGTGATTATAAGGACTTCAGGCGTATTTTTGGCCAGCTGGGAGTGACGGAACCAGCTGAGAAGTGTGTGGACTACCTGGGGAAGTGTTTGGACCACCTGGCGATATGTGTGGACCAGCTGGGAAGTTTTTGCAGCGGCTGGGGATGAGGTGGACCTGCAGTGGGGTGCATTACCAGCTGCAGAGTAGGTGGAATATCTGGGGAGTGTGTGGACCAACTAGGGAATAAGTGTGGGGCACAGGAAGTGGGCATGAGCCAGCTGGTGACTTCGCGTGAACCACCTGAGGTCAGCAAGGGTTCAGGGAGGTACTGACCAATATTGTATGTCAGGGAGGCGGCTCACAGGCCTCCTTTGTTTACTTACAAGGGGAGGCTTGTGGTGGGGGCAAACCCATCCTCCTCCCCTGCGCTCACCCTCCTCACTAGGGAGGGCTGGGCCACAGGACACACCCATCCTGAACACACAAGGGGTGATCCGATCCGGGAACCGAAGTCCTTATAAAAAAAAAAAAGAAAATGAGCATCGTAAAGACTTGAAAGTCAATGGGACTGGAATTCTATCGTGGTAGACTTGTTACATCAGATCTCCCAAACCACATCTCACTGATATGATTCATCGTGCGTCTCCCTTTTCCTTATTGTGTTACCTTCAACACTCAAGAATCGTGGAAGTGATTCCTGAAAAACATGATTACCAGAGCTTTGTTGTGACGCTCTGATATACAGAGGAATATTAACAGCAAAACACCACCGAGATTCGTTTCGATGTTGATCGCGATACTGGATGAGATTAGACCTACAGAGATCAGTGTGGTAAGGTCAGGTAAACCGACTCTGTATGTGACCAATGAAGGCGCCAATAATGTCGGTCATGGACTTAAAGTATCTTATCAAACCTATTATTAAGCGTGTCTATGGTGCTTCTTTCCTCGGTTCCAATTGGTTGATCATTTCTTATGTCAAGAATTCGTTTAAAAAGAGCGTACTTCTCATGTGAGTTTTGTGTTCATAACTACTAGTGAAATGGGTGAAATCAAGCCTTAAAAAGAACGTCAGACCAAGATAATCAAGTTTCTGGTGGGTTCTGAATACCTGCATCGACTCTCCTCTTCACCTCCTGTTTTTTTAAGTTAAATAAGTTTGAGTTGTGTGGCTGACTCTCACTGGATTTGTTTCTCAGTCGTGGAATCATCTTGGTAGCTCGCCGCTGTACTATTCCCAACCTGTCTGATATTTTTCGGCTAGGATGACCAAGCCTGAACACTGTATTCAAGGTAGCAACGCACAGTGAACTGTGAGAAGTGAGGATTACCTTCATAAACTCAGATTCAAACGCCATTACTTGTGACTCCTAAAATTACCCTTATTTTCACAGCTTCTGTGTAATGCTTCTTTAACTTGAGATCATCAGACATTATTACGCACAATTCTTTTACCACATCTACCTTCTGTAACGCAACAGAATTCATACTCTCTGTTGCCTCTGTGGGTTTTTTTCCTACCGTTGTGTTCACCTCTGTACTAACCAGTGTCATAAATTCGTTAGTCATATGGTAACCCAGTTTACGTCAGACCTTGTACGCCAACCTCCTGTATTCTTAACCTTGGAACAATTAAGATGTTCTTTCTCCTCCTACTGAGACGAAGACAATTGTTTCCGTGACATTTTCTCTTGCCTTCAAGTGTGGTAGCCATGGTTTCCCTTGTCGACTAATTGCATCGTGATTACACCAGCCATTAATACACAGTAATCGACTCACTGCCCTTTAACAGAATTCCATCAACTCTCTGTGAACAATGGCACAGTCCTTGAGTACAGGGGTACAGCCCTTTTAGGCCAATAGTGCGGCCCTTGAGCACAAAGGTAAGGCCCTTGAGCACAATGGTACGGCCCTTGAGCACAATGGTACGGCCCTTGAGCACAATGGTAAGGCCCTTGAGCACAATGGTAAGGCCCTTGAGCACAATGGTAAGGCCCTTGAGCACAACGGTACGGCCCTTGAGCATAATGATACGGCCCTTGAGCACAATGGTAAGGCCCTTGAGCACAATGGTACGGCCCTTGAGTAAGAAAACCCAGCCTTTCGTTTAACGTTGAACGGTCAGGTCACACATTGGGTCATCATACTCAAGGGTCGTAACGCCTTGGTCAAGGGTCATATTGCCAAGGTCAAGGGTCATACATGGTGCATAAGATCATGAAAAGGCATTTCATTAAAAGCCTCTCCTTAATACACATTTCTCCACTTAATCAACGTATCTAACTGATATGAGATGAAGCTTGCATTTAATTAGTGTTTTATATATAACTTGTTATGCTATTAGAAAGAATACTCATTAGATATCCGCAGTTTATAGGTCTGCAGCGAATGTCTGTTTAATTTTGGATTGTTAAATATACCGCACTGTTATGCTTTTGACCTCTGACCTCAGTCATCCGTGCTATCACACATGGTCACACTGGGTCTGGAAGAATGTGTATGACCTGCTGTCCCTCGCTCTCTCTCTCTCTTCCCATCAGTACCATCAAGACACTGTGAGGGTCTTCGTGAAGTTACTGGAGATATACGGATGAATGATGGGAAATAAGCGACATGATAAATGTGTGAGGTAGAGCTCTCTCTCTCTCTCTCTCTCTCTCTCTCTCTCTCTCTCTCTCTCTCTCTCTCTCTCTCTCTAACCCCTCCCTCCCCCCGAAAGCAACGTATGAAGGAGCATTGTGAACGACTGTGTAAACACCTCCTGCTTCCAGACAGAGAGAAAAAAAATCTTTCTGTTGCGTGATATATCGAAGCCTTACCATGACAATTGTATTGTTAGTACAAAGGGAGACAGAAAGATAAATTGAGAGAGAGAGAGAGAGAGAGAGAGAGAGAGAGAGAGAGAGAGAGAGAGAGAGAGAGAGAGAGAGAGAGAGAGAGAGAGAGACTTTTTATCCTTAAACTCTCCACACTTTTTAAGCCACATGTAGAACGCAGAAGTAGTTCGACATATGCAGGCAACATAGAAGTAATCCCACATATTATCGGTATTAGAACGAGGGAACTCTATACAGACTCGAAATAGAATATAGAAGTAACTCTACACAAAATAGGAATAGAAGTGACTTTAAATATACTCAAAATATAACAGAAACAACTAAATGTAATCCAAATATAACAAGTAAATCTCAGTACAATCTAGATAACCATAAAATAACCCTAAATATAATCTAAATAGAACATAGAAATTGCCCTAAATATGATATGATTACAACAAAAGTAACTTTACATATATTCAAAATATGATTCAAAAGTAACTCTGCTTATAATCTGAACAAAACATCAAAGTAACTCTACATATAGTCAAAATCGGTGTTGCTTTATTCTTAATTTATGAAAAATGATTTTAGGAGTTGAAAAGTTACATTCAAATATAATTTTGATTCCAGTGAATGCTTTTCAACGCCCATTAGATCATGTATTTTGGAACATTCGAAAGCGAAGGAATTTAACTCGATGTTTAATAAGCACTTGACGGAGACATAACGAATCATACCATAATTCATAATCACAGAAAATATACGATTTTCCCTTATAGTACTTGTTCAACATCTTGTGTGTGAAAATTTATTGCCTTTTAAACTAATATTATCAACCAGTTGAGTCTGGGTTCTGTGAAAAAATTATATTCCCGCCAAACTTACATCTTTAAGATATTTACCTGGATCTCTATTATACCTGTTTGTGTTATGGAATCTAATATTGTTTTATATGGTTTCACAGACTCTCTGGCAGATGTCTAGCCGGTATTGTAGTATAGACAGAATTGAATCAAAATCTCTCTTTAGTTATGTGGGTAAAGATGTCTTAACTCTGGGTCTGTTTACGTTTAGGTATGGAGGAGTTCCAGTTGATATGGGTGGTTCCGGGAGCTGTATGTGTACGGAAGTACTAATGGTAGATAGGTAGATAAAATGGTAGATAGGTAGATAGATTTATGGATACCTAGATAGATAGAAAGGTAGATAGATCGACTGATTTAAAGACAGACAAATGGATAGTAAGGTAGATAGACTGATTTATAGATAGACAAATGGATAGAACGGTAGATAGATGACTATATAGGCAAATAGATAGATAGACGGACAGATAGATAAATGTAGATAGAAGGACAGGTATAGACAGAAGGACAGGCGTAGACAGAAGGGGACAGGTTACCCATAAGCACTTCCATTACCATGAGGCTTCCGTTGGGCCAGACTTAGCTGGTGTGTCAACAAGAGCCAATGGTGCCGGGGGGGGGGGACATCTACCATGGGGGGAAGGGGGGAGGAGGAGGGGCCTGGGGGATAGTAGAGACATCTACTCAGTGTTTACAAATATTCGCCTCGGTCAGCGTCCCTGGGGGCCAAAGCAAAACATTCCACTCAGTGTTTACAATCGCCTTCGAGCAGTTTGAAGAAAGCAATCTTGATGGGAGACTCTCGCCTTAAGCCATAAATGCACAAGCGTCACATATTTCCCCGTGGAATAGCATTTTCTGTCTCTCTCTTGGAGGCAAAGGGTTATTATGACCCGAGAGTGGAGGAGCCCACAAGGCTCACACACTCGTAGGATGCTCGTATGTGAATGACCCTTACGTCAGTGGGCTCGTTAGGTCCCATCATAGACAGGGCCAAAACGCATCCCAGTCCAGCCGTCACATATCCCTCTTCAACAACCCCCACCTCTCTCTCTCTCTCTCTCTCTCTCTCTCTCTCTCTCTCTCTCTCTCTCTCTCTCTCTCACCCCCAGCCCTGCTGGACAGCTTTCCCGGCACTTGGCGAATTCCTCGCTGTTTACACGCGGTTTAGATTGCGTCGGGTGTCACCCACTCACCCACCCGTGGATGACGCTGAGAGAAAGAGAGAGAGAGAGAGAGAGAGAGAGAGAGAGAGAGAGAGAGAGAGAGAGAGAGAGAGAGAGAGAGAGACTTTCCGATGATGTATCGTTGTGGAGGCAGCAGGTGTCAGGGAGGGAGGGGGGTATTGCCCCAGCCCAGTCCCCCCCCCCCCCTTCCCTTCCCCCAGTCTTCCATAGCATTATGTCCCTGGATGCGTTACCCAAGTGTGAGAGGCACTGTGATGTCATCCCGTCACTCCAAGCAACAGTATGATGTCACCCCTCCACTCCAAGCAACATTATGATGTCATCCCCCACTCCCAACAACAGTATGATGTCACCCCTCCACTCCAAGCAACATTATGATGTCATCCCCCACTCCAAGCAACATTATGATGTCATCCCCCACTCCAAGCGACATTATGATGTCATCCCCCCACTCCAAGCAACATTATGATGTCATCCCCCACTCCAAGCGACATTATGATGTCATCCCCCACTCCAAGCGACAGTATGATGTCATCCCCCACTCCAAGCGACAGTATGATGTCATCCCCCACTCCAAGCAACATTATGATGTCATCCCCCACTCCAAGCGACATTATGATGTCATCCCCCACTCCAAGCGACATTATGATGTCATCCCCCACTCCAAGCGACAGTATGATGTCATCCCCCACTCCAAGCGACAGTATGACGTCATCCCCCACTCCAAGCAACAGTATGATGTCACCCCTCCACTCCAAGCAACAGTATGATGTCACCCCTGTCACTCCAAGCAACATTATGATGTCATCCCCCACTCCAAGCAACAGTATGATGTCATCCCTCCACTCCAAGCAACATTATGATGTCACCCCCCACTCCAAGCAACATTATGATGTCATCCCCCACTCCAAGCGACATTATGATGTCATCCCCCACTCCAAGCGACAGTATGATGTCATCCCCCACTCCAAGCGACAGTATGATGTCATCCCCCACTCCAAGCAACATTATGTTGTCATCCCCCACTCCAAGCGACATTATGATGTCATCCCCCACTCCAAGCAACATTATGATGTCATCCCCCACTCCAAGCAACATTATGATGTCATCCCCCACTCCAAGCGACAGTATGATGTCATCCCCCACTCCAAGCAACATTATGATGTCACCCCCCACTCCAAGCGACATTATGATGTCATCCCCCACTCCAAGCAACATTATGATGTCACCCCCACTCCAAGCGACAGTATGATGCCATCCCCCACTCCAAGCAACATTATGATGTCATCCCCCACTCCAAGCGACATTATGATGTCATCCCCCACTCCAAGCAACATTATGATGCCATCCCCCACTCCAAGCAACATTATGATGTCATCCCCCACTCCAAGCAACATTATGATGTCATCCCCACTCCAAGCGACAGTATGATGTCATCCCCCACTCCAAGCAACATTATGATGTCATCCCCCACTCCAAGCAACATTATGATGTCATCCCCCACTCCAAGCGACAGTATGATGTCATCCCCCACTCCAAGCGACAGTATGATGTCATCCCCCACTCCAAGCGACAGTATGATGTCATCCCCCACTCCAAGCAACATTATGATGTCATCCCCCACTCCAAGCGACAGTATGATGTCATCCCCCACTCCAAGCGACAGTATGATGTCATCCCCCACTCCAAGCGACAGTATGATGTCATCCCCCACTCCAAGCAACATTATGATGTCATCCCCCACTCCAAGCGACAGTATGATGTCATCCCCCACTCCAAGCAACATTATGATGTCATCCCCCACTCCAAGCGACAGTATGATGTCATCCCCCACTCCAAGCAACATTATGATGTCATCCCCCACTCCAAGCGACAGTATGATGTCATCCCCCACTCCAAGCAACATTATGATGTCATCCCCCACTCCAAGCGACAGTATGATGTCATCCCCCACTCCAAGCAACATTATGATGTCATCCCCCACTCCAAGCAACATTATAATGTCATCCCCCACTCCAAGCAACATTATGATGTCATCCCCCACTCCAAGCGACAGTATGATGTCATCCCCCACTCCAAGCGACAGTATGATGTCATCCCCCACTCCAAGTGACAGTATGATGTCATCCCCCACTCCAAGCAACATTATGATGTCATCCCCCACTCCAAGCGACAGTATGAAGGCACTTTACTGCAAGCAACAGTTCGGAATATATCTTCGGACACCTAGCGTCTTTATTGGGCCGGCATGATGTTAGTGTGGCAATATTTACTGTTGCCTTAACAAAGGCGTTCAATGTGATTTAATCTTTAGGAGCGGAGGAGAAGCCTTAACACAGGCAGAGCTGTGTTATCTTTATGTCCCAAGCCTCTCCGCTCTGAAGGCACATCTTGTGTTCAAGAACAATACAAAATGAGCCATGAAACGAGGTGAACACAAGGGCCTCGTCCCGAGCAAAGTCATTGCAGAGTCGAATGATGGGAAAATGTAAAATTCAGATCTTAACGTAAAAGATATAGTTTTTGTTTTCTTTTTGGTTCAATGCTGAAGTGAATACAGTACCTCTGTCACCATGACTCACCCCTCCAAGTCCCCAGTGAGACAGCCCCCCCTAACGATGTCAGGATGTCAGGTCGTGACTCTCGCGGTCTTCTCTACGTCTTGGGGACGTCAGGTTGTGAGGACGTCAGGTTGTGAGGTCGTCAGGTTGTGAGATCGTCAGGTTGTGAGGTCGTTAAGTTGTGAGGACGTCAGGTTGTGAGGACGTCAGGTTGTGAGGTCGTAGGTTATGAGGACGTCAGGTTGTGAGGTCGTCAGGTTGTAAAGACGTCAGGTTGTGAGGACGTCAGGTTATGAGGACGTCAGGTTATGAGGACGTCAGGTTATGAGGACGTCAGGTTGTGAGGTCGTCAGGTTGTAAAGACGTCAGGTTGTGAGGACGTCAAGTTGTGAGGTCGTCAGTTTGTGAGGTCGTGAGGTCGTGAGGACGTCAGGTTGTGACATCTGCTATGTCCTCGACCCCCCATCATCGTGAAGACTTCGGGACCGCGATAACCGCGAAGTCCTCGACCACCGTGAGGTTCTCAGGCCCACCGCATTCGCGACGTTCTCGACCCCACCACCACCCAGAAGGCTTCGCGGGCTTGGGTGAGGACAACACCTCCTCCTCCTCCTCCTCCTCCTCCTCTGTCGTCCCTGTAGCGAGACCGAGGAAGCTTTGCAGCTCTGCTTCTCGGATGTAGTCTCGACACGTTCCCGCTGGCTCTAACACTAGTACCTTAGTCTTCCCCCTGAGGAAAATTTACGCTTGATCTCGAATTCTTAGAGTTCCGGATCGCGGTGTCGGATCCACAACACACCGTGTCGATAGTGCCAAGGTTCTATTGTCGAACGAGGCTGGCAGTTTGTCGTTACTGTGTTGTAGGAACAGACCAATACCAGGGTGGGTCTCCGCTATGTGCCGAAACCACTCGAGAAAACTGGCGCAAAAATAAGGACGAAGAGGCGGGGTCACTCGAAGCACTGGGGCCCTCGAAGCACCGAATCTCTCGAAAAACCTAATCTCTCGAAGCACCGAATCCCTCGAAACACTGAATCTCTCGAAGCACCCAATCTCTCGATGCACCGAATCCCTCGAAGCATTGAATCCCTCGAAGCACCTAGACTCTCGAAGCACCGAAATAAATGTAGATTCTGTGGGATGTTGTTCATCCTCCCGCGCCGCCAAGGCAAATTTACATTGTCTGCCCTGTTTACATTCTCCCACGCCACCAGCTCACCTAAATACACTGCTTTTCGGTCGCTCACAACACCAGTACACCCAGATCACTTTACACCGAGAGAGAAGATAGTTACAACACACACACACACACACACACACACACACACACACCACCACCACCACCACCACCAATGCGTCTAGATAGATGTACAATTTGTGGTGTTTTTCAGGGTCTCTCGCTCCACCGGGAAAACAAAATGGATTTTACAGTGTTTGGTGTTTGAGGCGGGAGCCTGCACTCCACACCTGCTGCACCGCTACCTCCCCAGGCACGTCCACACCTTCCCCAGAACATCGTGACCGCGGGAGCTGTACGTTCGTGTGGGAGACTTGACCAACTAGCTGAGGCAACACCTGAGGGGTGTGTAGTCTCAGCGTCCACCAACCCACCGGGTCACACCTGGGAGGGGAGGGAGTCTCAGGGTCCAACCCCCGGGTCACACCTGAGGGGAAGGGAGTCTCAGGGTTCCTCCTCATACAGGACCTGGGGGAGTCTCAAGTATTCCCCTCCTCCAGGCCACAACTGGGGGGAGAGGTCTCAGACAATACTGCTGCTGAGACTACACAGATGTTAAGACAATACCTCGACATCAATTACATGGCAGACAGGTGTTGCAGCAAAGCCTGGGGAACATCTGAATGCTAAACCAATCTTTCTAAGAACATCTGCGGGGCACACAGGTGCTTAGCAAACACCAGAGAATCATACGAAAACTGTACAAGTGTTCCGACAACGCTTAGGGGATTTCCCGAAGGTGCACAGGTGTTGAAACCATGTTTGGAGACTTAAAAAGCAACACAGATGTTTAGGCAAGACCTGAGGAGTTCAAGACGACGCATATCATAACATCTGTAAATATTATCAACAGCAATATGACAGGCCCGTCAACCTCCCGTCAGACGTCTGTCACAAGGTCATTAAAAAATAGCCAGAATTAAATCATAGCAAAGTCACTAATGAAAGGACGTCAGTGATGCGTGTCGGGAAGAATAAAATAAATATTTAGAAAATAAGAAAAAGGCAGAATAACATTACAAATTGAATTACAAAGCCGAAGATAATGAAAGAGAGGAAATAACAGTAAAAATCTAGATGGCATTTCGATGTGCACTACACTTTGCTAAGACACGCGATCGTGTGTACTGGTATGTGTTTGCTGTCCACCTGAGGAAAATAAAAACTAAACCCTACTTCTCCTCCGCCTCTTCTTTTCTTTTTATGTGCATTGACAACAGGAGAGGCCCGCGTGTTCCTCCCCAAACACGGAAATGAGAAATCACTCGCAGGACTCAACAAACTTCAGGAAATCTCCCAATTTTGGTGTTGATTTATCTCTCATACAGGACGTGATTGTAACCAGAAATTGGATATAGAGGAATATCTGTCTGAATAAATCTTCGCGGCATGACTCATTTTTCTGAGAATGGAAACGAATAATGCAATAAATGTCTGAGAGGGAAAAATATGTCTTAAAACAATTTGCTGGGCTACATTTCGTGGGTTTAAGCTCAGCAGGCACGGCAGCAACCAGACAAATAGCACACTCAAACGATATTCTTTACTTGGTCATTCCGCCGCTCATATTTAGACCAGGATGGCGTGTAAACTTAATTATGAGGTAAATTTTTACGAGCATTTTCGCCAACGCTAATCACAACCATTAGGCGGTTGTATTTCACCGTGCCGATACGAGACGAGGAGGTGGTGTTGGGGGGTACGACGAGGGCCTTCCTTGCGAAAGCTGCCAGCGCCAGTCAGCCCTTCCTCCCTCCCTCCTCCTCCTCTCTCGTCATGATCTTCCAACTGAACAGCGACGGTGGCTTGACCGGGGTCGTCCGCCTCCTCCTGCTATGATATACACACACCGCCGGAGCCACGCGTAAACTTTCCCTCCGCCGCCACGGGTTGCGAGACACGCAACCCTCCTCCTACTCCTCCCGCCGGTGCCGGACCCTTACGCGGACACCTTGCTGGTGATTGAGAGAGAGAGAGAGAGAGAGAGAGAGAGAGAGAGAGAGAGAGAGAACCAGCGTTTCATGGAATCAACAACTTGCGATGGTTGTGGACGGGTGGGGGAGGTGTGACGTTAGTATTATTCAACATGGTGATGTGGGATATGGAACCGGTGTTCTGAGCTGAGTCTATCATAGCTGAGGACAAGCTTACACTCAGCTGAGGCAAAGAAGGACTTGTGTTACATAAACTCAATAGACATCTAAAGCTGAGGACACGTTTACGCTTAGCTGAGGCAAAGAAGGACTTGTTACGTAGACTCAATAGACTTCTAAAACTGAGGACAAGTTTACACTGAAGCTGAGGCAAGGAAGAATTTGCGACCCCTGGAGTCCGGGACAACTATCCTCGGGACGAAGTTTACACAGCGTGGCGCGTTTCTGTTTTTGTTTATCAAACATACGTCACTCTGGTGTTGACCGAGTAATGACAAGTCATCACGATGTTTACGCAGTTTTAGATAACTTCATATACGCAGCTGATAACGCGGCAGATTATGTACACAATATGCATAATGTCTCTCAATCCATCAACCACTTTGTTGATGCAATTACCCCACTGCAAGTTGGCTCATTCGTTATGTCAAGAAAATGCCGTATCATGAGCCTTGTTGTCACATGAATTTTGCGTATTTTGCCAAGAGTATCACATTGTGGGGGAGAAAATACCAGAAGACACGACCCCCAGCACGACTATACAATACTATAATCATATCTGTGAACTTAATTGCCTGAAGTCCCACTTAAATTAAGTCTTTCACAACACAATATCATTGCTCTTTTTTTTTTCGTCCCTTAACTTTATGATAACCATTTAGTCTGCGTGGCTTCTGTCGTGTGTACTAGTGAATCTCCCCCTCTAGTTTACTCCTCCTGTAGGTCATTTATAGAAGGCGTCGATCTGTAAATAAATGTATTTCTCTCTAAAACTTGGTTTACAGATATTGTACAATAAATATACAAACAAATAAGTAGCTAGCAATCCCAGAACACATGACTTAGTACATAATGTAGAATGTACAGTTGGCTTTACTGTGGGCAGGGAGTATTTAGGAACAAGTAAAGGGAGGGTCTCTATCTTCAAGGAGCCTCTCAGCAATGCATGCAACAGGCAGTCCAAGGCTCTGCAAGTTTACCAGATCCAGAAAATGATACACAGCCAATCTGAGGGACTTTTGTCACTAAATCAAAGGAGAGCTTGATACCTCGCATGCTTGAGTTGGTCAGACCGGAGGAAGCTGGAGGCGGGTTGTGGCACTCTGCCGTCCTTCCTCCCTCCCTCCTGGGGAGGGCTGTGACAGGGGTGAGGCGATGATCCTTCTAAGGGATGGCTGCAGACAGGTTCTGGCGAGGGTTTCCTTGGGGAGGGCTGCGACAGGCAGCGACAGACAACCTTCATCCCAGAGGGGTTGCGACAGGCCTCGAGGGCAACCTTCCTCCGGGAGCGGTTGGACACTCCTTCTAAGACAATCCTCCTCCTGGAGAGGTTGCAACAGGTGCCAAAGACATCGTTCATCGGGGAGGGGTTGCGACAGGCTTCGGCAGCAACCTTCCTCCTTAGGGAGGGGTTACGAACGACTTTCTATAACAACCTTTGTCTGGGAGGGGTCATGACAGGCTTCGAAGACAACCTTACTCCACAGATGGGGTGCCATAGGCCGCAACGTCAAAACCTTTTGCCGGGGGAAAGAGTGCGAAGGGCCACCATAACAACCTTTCCTGAGGTCTCACAAGCGGCCCTTCCTTAGCGCCTCAGTTAGTGACACAACCGACTTTTGAGATCATAACTCCCAACACCAGACTGAGTTCACGTGTTGAGAAAACTGAGCTGATTGTCCTCGACATGTAAAGAAAAATCACAGACTGTTAAGTAGACGTACCACGTACAACACAAATGATACACTGAGAGTTACAGCGGGGGGGAGCTGGGCGTCGTCCCGCCCACTTCTCACACTGATCCACCGTAAACATCACATCGTCACCTTCATGACTTAGAACTGTACATTCATGTAAACACAGATTTGTACACGTTGAAGGAGAGGAGACATCACAGCAGTACACGTGGGGGTACCGCCCCAGGGGTCCCCTCACTCACTGGGTGTGGCGGCCCACCAGTGGCCACGCCCCTGCCACACCCAAAGTTCCACTCGTAAACAAGGCGAGGGGCATGAGGGTGCCAGGGGCCGCCCACTAGTGGAGACCCGTCGTTGCTCCTAGGCCCCGCGCGTACAGTGAGTAGGGGTTGTAGTAGGCCGAGAGCGGGTGAGGAGGTATGCCGGTGAGGGAGGCGGCGGTTAGGGCTGAGGCGGGCAGGTGTGCCGTCGGCGGCAGGTGAGATAGGGGCGGCTTGGCGTAGGGGTGGTAGCGGGCTGCTGAGAGTGGGGAGAGGGGTGGGGTAGGGTAGCCTCGGGGCAGGTGTCCGGCCAGTAAGGGGTGGTGAAGGGCGTGGAGGGGAAGGCTGGAGTCGGATGTGGAGAGGTTCGTGTGGGTCCTGAGGTGCTGTAGTAAGTCCTCGGATGTGGAGAACCTCTTGCCGCAGTAGGTGTCGCCCGCTATCCAGTTACACACGTAGGGCTGATGTGAGCCGCCCACCAGCCCAGGCGGAGGGTATAGCCCGCTCCTGCAGCAACAAAAGGAGGAAACATTAGTCATCCATGAATCGCATACGTTAAATAATGTCTCCTGCATCATCTTAAGCTTTTTTTTTTTTCCTTAAGTGGGAAATAAATATCCAACGCAATGGTTAAAAGCTGATACTATATATACATATATATTTTGTAGGATGCAACAGATTAACAGCTGACAGTAGGGTGACTTACAGGGAGGAGGCGGGTAGTGTAGGCAGGAGACCTGGCAGGGAGGCCAGGCTCTTGGTGTGTGCGGAGATCTGTGCGCACTGTGTGCACCCGGGCGGGCAGGTACCGTTCACCACCTGTGCGGCGTGAGCGTTGATCTGGCAGCCTGTGCAGTAGGGGTCGCGGCACACGGGGACCACCGTCTCGCTCCCACTGGCCGTCTTCACCCTGGCGTAGCCGACGTAGGGGCTCGACAGTGCCGCCGACGTACTGGTTGGCACCTGGTGGGGGGCAGACGTGGGTCAGGAGGACTCGCAGGGCAGGTATGGGAGGGGAGGCTGATGTGTGGAAGGGGGTTGGGAAGGGGATGTCTTGAGTGTGGAAATGGGTGGGAAGACGGTGTTTGAAAGTGTAAGAGGCGAGAAGTGGGTGTTTATCGAAGTAGGTGTCTAGGAGGTGGAAGATGTTATGTCAGCGCTGAGGGCGGGAGGAGGAACATGGCAGCTGTAGTGAGTCAGGGACGGGAGGCAGGTCGGGATGTGTTGCGGTGGCCATCAACGTTAGGGCGGCAGGTGGTGGGGTACCTGTCATCAGACGACACTGAACACAAGCAAACGAAATGGGAACCGGTTGGTGGCAGAGAGGTACATGCGTGAGGGATAAAAGAGTGAGGGACGTCAGTGAGGAGGGGAGGAAGAGGGCAATTCTAGCAACAGGAACGTGAGGTAGGGAGGTGTTGTCTGTGGAGGATGGGACGATGTTCAGCGAAGTACTGCTGGTTGACCTAGTAACATTTAACACCTACAGTGACCACCGACCCTGACAGTTATGTCTACCTCACAGTGGGTCTCATAGACTCATAAAAAATACTTGCAAGATAATTTCCTACAGCCATAAAAATCTAGTATGTCACAATACGCAGTTTACGTGGTTCCTACAGAAGGAGTATCTCGTCTCATTCTCAAGTTTTTACGTTCAATCTCCATAGATTTTGTCGTGAAAATCACGCGTCTTAACCCTCAAACGAGCTAAAGAAGCCGCCATCGACACACACTGCTTCACTCACAAAATCCAAAACTGAAACATTTCGGGAAATTCACATTTTTATCATAATGGTTTGTTGAGACTTTGACTACGAGTCTTGGGTAATGAATGGGTCGTCGCCGCGCCGCCAACACAAGGAAAACAAAGGGAAGAAAAATAGTGATGAATGTAAAATGACTTTGCTTGTCAACAAGACGTTACGACCCTTGAGCAACGGCGATACGATCCTCAGGTATGCTGGCCAGGCCTTTGACTATACTTCTCAAGGGTCGGGTCAAAGGCCAGGCCGTCGTACCCAAAGGTCGTACAGGTCGTGCTCAAGGGTCGTACCGCCGTGCTCGAAGGGTTTTCAGATGATATGTGAGGGTCAACTGATGGGAGATGATGTCCCCCCTCACCCCATTTTTGGCTGAAAATATTCGATAGGAACTCACCTTGGCTGTGAGAGCTGAGAGGCCTGCTGCTCCTAGAGGGTCGAGCCCTAAGGCCAGGTGAGGGTAGAGGCTGGGGGCTAACTTGTACGCCGCCAGGGGGTCCTTGCTCAGGTCTCCCAGCCCAGAGAGGGCGCTCGACGAAAGCGAAGAGGAGGTCTTTGGTGTGACGGGGGAGGAGATGCAGGGAGAGATAGAGGAAGCCGAGGAGTTCGGAGGGTCGCGTGGGCGTGAGGAAGACCGCCCACTCTCGCTACTTCTTGACGAGGAACGTTCCACGCTGGGCTGGCTGCCAGCCGGAGAACGCGCGTTTGGGGAGGTCCTCTTGGGACTCACACGGTCATCGTCTTCCTTCTTCTCGTAGGGCTTGAAGGAGGACGACGTGGTTGTCGTCTTCGAGTCTTCCGACGGTGTAATGGTAAGTGCGGCGCCCGGAGACTTCGCTCCGGGTGACGCCTTGCCCTTCGAGGCGGCCTTTTCGACGGGGGGGATACTGCCCTTCTGCGACAGGTCCGCGCCGATCGAGGAACACGTCTGGGCCAGCAGCGCCAGTGGAGACTTCTTGGCGTCCAACTGCAAGGGAAAAGAATATTGTTGAGACGCCAAAGGTTCCCTGTACGGGGGGGTGATCGTGGTGGCTACGGCACCACATGCATGACACAAGCTCACCTGTCGCTGTGGTTCCTACACGTAAGGATAATCCTAAAATGACAGTAGGAATGTCTGCATTTGACTGAAGTTTCCATGACCACAGCACTCAAGGGATAAAAATGCAATTTGCGTTTATGAGATTATGCATACATATATACAAAATATATATGCATACTCAAACATATGACATGTATATCTACCATTTGAATCACAAACCATCCACGAATCATGTTAGAAACTTGGCTAAGCCCAAGTAACACGTGCGCCTCTTAGTGACATCGCCTGTGCATGATTCACAAGAACACACGCGCATGATATCCGTTCGTACAAACAGACGAGTAACTCGTTACAGAGACACAAGTATCGCCTGCATGAATACGACACAGGACACGTGTCCGGCCGTATGGGAGGCACAAGTTCATAATTCTCTGTCGCGTTCAACACACACACACACACACACACATACAAGCACACACGCACACACACGCGGAAAATGAAATCGATATACATTCTAAATATTGACACAAGTCTGGGAGCAACGCCACAGCTGCGGAAACCCCCCCAACACACACACAGCATCGGGAATTAAGTTCACTTCCTGTATGGTTGAGTCAAACGTCGAGGCAAAACCTGACTTAAATCGCTGGTGCGTTTCTCCCCCACAGCGCGACGCTCTATAGTTTTTTGGGTAATATCTTTATCTATCTTTATCTCAGACGCTAAGGGTGGACACTGGGAGACACAAATATAATAAACTCCACGAAGCACAGTGCTTGGGGGGAAGAAGACTCACAAGTGCAAGCAGAAGAACCTGGCCAGGCGCGGGCGTGTTGTGTATTATAAAAGTCCAAAACACTCACCTCTATGGAGTGTCCTTGTATGGGGTTGAGGTACTCTGGTCTAAGGTATTGGTTTCCATTTGAAGTCAACATGGCTTCCGGTGGTAATTAATAACACTATGTCACTGTGTCCCGCTGAGGTTCACTTAATCAGGTCAAAGAGAGGTTCCCGCTCTCGCACATAGCACCACCTTCGCCCACTGCAACTGAGCGCTACTAACTGAATGAATATTCTTGATTTCTGCTCACTCGTACCCGGGTCTACGTGACGTCACCGAACCGCGGCTTGTAACGCGCCTCCTGATTGGCGGAAAATGTCCCGTTAGATTTCACACGTTGGTCTCGTCGACACGCGCTGATTGGTCCTCGGCTCCTGGAGAGTTGTAAAGCGAGCCTTGATTGGTGGATGGGGATGTTATGTCGTCACTTAAGATGATGAATGGTAGGATGATGGGTAAAGCGAGAGTCACCAATCAGAGGAACGACACTAATGATCTGACACATGGCCGCGTCGCATCTCATCGCTCAACCCTCACAAAATATCGCTCACGCGCCTTATTTTTTTCCCACCCTCGGAGCGGTGAGATTTGGAGGCGGCGAAGCATTCTGGGACGGGCGGTGGTGTGGGAGGGGAGTGAAACTTGATCGTGTGCTAGGCTGCGATACTCCTCCTCCGCCCGCCCCAAATAATTGCTTCATTTTACATTTAATTCTTCACAAGGATGTCATTATGGCCACGAGATCAAGAGCCTCTTCCCTCTGGGCGGCCGGACACCTAGCGGGCGACAGGGCAAGCCAAACACACACACACACACACACACGCAGCCCAGCAGATAAAATAGATTTTAATGCGTGGAGGTGGTGTCAGGGGCGGCGGTGCTGAGGACGGGACGCGAGGTGACGACAGCCGACGTGCGCCCAGCTGACCCGCACGCTGTTGCTCCCTCCCTCCCTCTCTCCTCTCCTCTCCTCTCCTCTCCTTTCCTCTCCCTCAGTACTCAGCTTTCCAACACCCGGAAAGATACACTTACCCATGATGGAGTCGACGCGCCTGTTACTACCACCACCCCGCCCCAGTTGACCGATCCTCCGCACGACCCTCGGTCGTCGTCGTAGTCGCCGTCGGTCTTGCTGGTGTTGCGGCCGCCCTGGACGACCGGTCGTTGTCGCCGTCGCCGGCCTCACTCACGTGTGGGGAGCGGCAGTTACAGTACCGTTCTCGCCTGTTGCCGGACTCGACCCTCGGGTAGGTGGTGTATGATGGCGTGACCTTTGACCTGACCCGAAAGTGGCAGGTCAAAGGTCGGGCTAATGTATGCAAGGGATGTATTCTCATGGCCAGGGATTGGTTGTCATGCTCAAGGATCGTACCGTCGTGCTCAAGGGTCGTACCTTCGTGCTCAGGGATCGTACCGTCGTGCTCAGGGATCGTACTGTCGTGCTCAGGGATCGTACCGTCGTGCTCAAGGATCGTACCGTCGTGCTCAGGGATCGTACCGTCGTGCTCAGGGATCGTACCGTCGTGCTCAGGGATCGTATTGTCGTGCTCAAGGATCGTACCGTCGTGCTCAAGGATCGTACCGTCGTGCTCAGGGATCGTACCGTCGTGCTCAGGGATCGTATTGTCGTGCTCAAGGATCGTACCGTCGTGCTCAAGATCGAACTATCGTCGTGCCTAAGGATCGTACCGTCGTGTCCAAAGATCGCACTGTCGTGTTCAATGATCGTACCGTCGTGCTCAGGCATCGTCCCATCACACACCCCCTCCCCACTTGGCATAAAACCTCAGAGATTCACCAGACGAGCAGCGTACACACTGCCAGGCTTGTCCTAGCCCACTGAACACCCACCTATAAAACACCCAGTGAGTGGGGATGATCCTTATTTATGGGGCGTGTGAGGGTGGGAGGTGGCGAGGGCTGGGTGACTCAGGCGGACCCCCTCCTGCCTTGAAGGAACCGTGGGTCATCCTGCGGCAGGACAGGCTCCTTCGTCAGGGATGCAGGTCTTGGGTTTATATGTCCTGTGTGTGTGTGTGTGTGTGTGTAGGATTGCATGATACTGTGAGTTTTCTACGTCGTGTGGAAGCGTGTGTGTGTGGCTGTTTTGAAGGATTCAACACCATATTTTGATGCTGTGACACAACAGAATCGATCACACACACACAGACACAGACACGCTCGTTTACCAGTGGCGTCGTTTACCAATGGCGTCTCTTCCTTGTATATCAACTGATTGCATTATATCTCATTCTTGTACCTCCCCTGATGATGTGATCATTACACGAAAGTGCACTTGGGAACTTATCGTCTTTCATATTCCTATGGATTGCATATATATATATATATATATATATATATATATATATATATATATATATATATATTTACTTGTCTATTTATTTATCTATTTATTTATAACTTCTGAAACGCTGTGACTAAGTTTATGGAGATAGGATTAGCCAAGCAGTTGTATGGTATTTGCAAATCATGTTCTTTAAATCTTGATATAAGAAATATATTCATTTACTTTTGATGATGATGAACATCAGGAATTAGACTCAATCCTCAGCTTAACAGCTGCCTCATCCACGCATCCTCCACCTCTCACAAACTCTTGAACGCAACACGCCAGCTCTGCCGCCACGGTAGAATCATGTCGTAGGTACTTGTAGGTCGTGGGTAGGTAGGAATACACACACACACACACACACACACACATACACACACTACTTCTGCTGCAGCTTTTAAGGGCGACTGCATCTTTTTCAGTTGCGTTAAGCTTAAGCCAGGCCAACTCGCTTGCTTGGGCCTTTTGAATCTGTGTGGTCTGCGTATTTATATAACTAGGTAAGTCTCTCTCTCTCTCTCTCTCTCTCTCTCTCTCTCTCTCTCTCTCTCTCTCTCTCTCTCTCTCTCTCTCTCTCTCTCGATTTCTCAGGAACACTTGGTGGAAGCAAGTACCTCTCCTAAAAAGCATTCCTTCTAAGGACACTTAGTAGAATATAACATATTTAAGTCTAACATTCAACCAACATATTTTTCCTTCTCATTCCCCAGATGGTTGTGAAGTATGTGTAGCATATCAGGCTATGCATCAACACTCATAAACATGAGTCCGTCCTGTCCCTGACTTAAAAGGGAAAGAATGAGGTGATCTGGGCGTAAAGATGGATGAGGAGGATATTAATGAGGGTCCTCATTTTGATGACTTTTCATCTGCTTAGTATTAACTCTTTCCATCTATCTCTGTCTATCTATCTGTATATATATCCATCTATTTGTCTGTCTGTTTATTTATCTGGCTATCTATCTACATATCTATCTTTCTTTCTATCAGCCAATCTAATTATCTATCTACCTGTCATTCTTGTCTATCTTTCTGTCTATTTACCTATTTATCTATTTCTCTATCAATCAGCCAGTGTATCTATCTATCTACCAGTCTATCATGTCTATCTGTCTATCTCTTTATCTGTGGCTCTATCAATCAGCCAATCTACTTATCTATCTACATGTCTATCTTGTTTATCTGTCTATCTATCTAACTATTTCTCTATCAGTCAGCCAATCTACTTATCTATCTACATGTCTATCTTGTTTATCTGTCTATCTATCTAACTATTTCTCTATCAGTCAGCCAATCTACTTATCTATCTGTCTGTCCATCTATCGTCTGACGGGTGTATGACCAGGCGATGAATCTGCTTATAAATCTATCTATCTCTACCTAATTCACCGTCTCCCAGTATCTACCAGGACAGCTTAAACGTACTCTACTCTCCCAGGTTAACTATGCTCCCACCTCACCCCACCCCCGGAACACATCTCCCCAATCACACACACACACACACACACACACACACACTCACTCTCTCTCCCCACCTCGCACATTTATCTCCCCGCCTGATCCCGGTGAGTGTGTGATCATTACGCACTCACCTTCCCACACACACCAATCATCAGGTCTTAATCACCCCAGCGTCTCTCATCCTCCTCCTCCTCCTCCTCCTCCTCCGCCTCCTCCTACGACCCCGGCAATCCACGATGCGGGGTTCGAACCAGTGGCTTGAAATCATGATTGCCAACTCACTGTACTGTTGTAACGTGGGACCACCACATGACCGCACAATTTTACCGTGGAATCGCCCCATTATCGTACCGTTGTACCGTTGCACCAACACGACCATCGTACCGTTGCACCATGGGACCACCTATCACCGTACCGTTGTACCGTAGTACCATCACGACCATCGTATCGCTGTACCGTGGATGCAGACACCGTCTGCCCCCTCCTGTGTGTGTGTGTGTGTGTGTGTTGTGTGTGTGTGTGTGTGTGTAATTAACCATATGTACGGTACGGGGGAGAGGGGGTACGACACTCGTGGGGTTCCATCTCTTGAACTTTCTGTACAACCAGAGAACAACACCATGTTCCATTCATCGATGCTCCACTCTTCTACCATGTAAGTACGTCTCGTTGCAGCGATCGCCATGGCTCGGGTAAAAGCCATCTCGGGTGAAAGAAAGGAAGAGAAAGTACATTTTAATCAAGGAATTTCAAAGAAGTTCCTTGACTAATCTTCATGTTATGTTTTCTGGTTGTTCTATCTTCCCATTCTTAAAGAACTGTTCACTGTTGACCTCATCAAACTAGAATGAAAAGTTAAAGACTGTCCTCATCAGGTCGCCCCCTACTCTTCTTTCTTCCATGGTGCACAGATCTATGGCGTATGTCTTGTCTCTGTGACTTAAACCTCTTGAATCTGGTACTATCTCGACCTCCTGTTGACCTATTCTGTTAGTCCGGTGACCCAACTTGAGAAGCATATGCCAGTCAAGGTCTAGTGTGTAATACGACACGAATATTTCCTGATTCATATGCGTGAATGTAATCTAATACTCACCTGTAGGAAATTTGTGTTCTTTGGTATCCTCCCACAGTGGGACTCTGGCTACAGGTTGGGCACGATCTCTAATACTTCAATCCCTCTCACACACATCATCCTGAAACTTGTTTCATACTGAAGTCTTCTTTCACTGTACCTCATCCTCGTTACATTATATTTTCTCTGAATGAGTTCTATCAGCCATGTATCAGACCAACGTTATAATTTGCTTTGGTTTCTGGGTGATGTAATGGGTAATACTTTGGTTTCTGGGTGATGTAATGGGTGATACTTTGGTTTCTAGGTGATGCAATGGGTAATACTTTGGTTTCTGGGTGATGTAATGGGTAATACTTTGGTTTCTGGGTGATGTAATGGGTAATACTTTGGTTTCTGGGTGATGTAATGGGTAATACTTTGGTTTCTGGGTGATGTAATGGGTAATACTTTGGTTTCTGGGTGATGTAATGGGTAAAACTTTGGTTTCTGGGTGATGTAATGGGTAATACTTTGGTTTCTGGGTGATGTAATGGGTGATACTTTGGTTTCTGGGTGATGTAATGGGTAATACTTTGGTTTCTGGGTGATGTAATGGGTGATACTTTGGTTTCTGGGTGATGTAATGGGTAATCCTTTGGTTTCTGGGTGGTGTAATGGGTGATACTTTGGTTTTTGGGTGATGCAATGGGTAATACTTTGGTTTCTGGGTGGTGTAATGGGTGATACTTTGGTTTCTGGGTGATGTAATGGGTAATACTTTGGTTTCTGGGTGGTGTAATGGGTGATACTTTGGTTTCTGGGTGATGTAATGGGTAATACTTTGGTTTCTGGGTGATGTAATGGGTAATACTTTGGTTTCTGGGTGATATATTGGGTATTGCTCTGGGTCATTAGTGATATATTGAGTAATACTTTGGTGAAAAGTAATTTTAGCGAAAATTTTCCAACCACGGTGCGAGAAGATAAAACACACACACACACACACACACACACACACACACACACACATGCTGCAGGGCAGCATCATCATAGCCACGTCTGTGTTGCATGAGCAATGGTACTGCTCACATCGCCATCTACCATCACCACGAAGTAAGGTCATCCATCCCGCCTGAGGCAGACCTTCAGTTAGACATTCTTATAAACATATTAAAATAATATGCCAAGAGGGAGGGAGGAAAGGTGGGGAAGGTGAGGAAGGCAGAGAGGGGGGAAGGGGGAAGCATTCGATATGACGAGATGCTAAATAAACATCAGAGACAAAGCAGGGTAGAATAGGAGAGGCAACGGATGAGTGATTCTAGAAGCTCCACAAGAACACCATGATGACTTAAAACCCGGATTAGTACTGCGGTGGTCTATGACTCGTAAGAAACCTGTGGTCTTCTTAAATCCGGGAGAAACTTGTGGTCTCTGTCGGTGATCTGTGTTCTCCTAAAATCTGTAAAGAATCCGTCGTACTTTAAAGTTCCTATGAAATATAGATTCCCGAAATTCGTGAGAAACTTATGGCGTCCTTAAATCCGAAAGGAATTGATGGCATCCTAAAATCCGTAAGAAACTTATAGTCCCCCTAAAATCGTAAGGAACTTATTACATCCTAAAATTCCTAAAAACTTATGATTTCCTTACGGTAGCTAAGATTTATCACATGGTTGATAACTGACAACCAATCAACACCAAAACTAATTCTTTAAATACGTGAAAAACAATTAGCATGAACAAAATGTTGTACTCATGCAGATTTATAGAAAACGACCTCTGTAATGGGAAATATTTACATAGAAACAAAACGAATATACGGAGACATTATGCAACATGTTAACACACACACACACACACACACACACACACACACGTTAATACACACACAAACGTTAACACACACACACGCATGAACATACACACACACACACACACACACACACACACACACACACACACATATCCACATGATGAACAAAGATTTGACAGAAGGCAAAAGGGCTGCAGGTCTGAACATATCCATTGCCGGACTTCAACACCTCACAATGCCACCTCATACTGTGAGAATTCCTTCAATTTTACCTTCCTAACACTCTCACTCTTCCCTGAAAGAGGTGTGAAGATAAAGAAAATCTCTGAACGATAATTTACGGTTTTCCTTCTTTCTTTTCTCTTGAAGGAAAAAAACTTCACCTTTAATCTTACAATAAGATTAGAAGTCAATTTGATGTAATCTCATCATTCGATGAAATAAGCCGTTCAATCACTGTCTTTAAAATATGCAAGAGTACATTTAGAAGGAGAAAAGCAAAGTCAGAACACAGCTCTAAGATTACACTCGAATTTAATGGGAGTGATTATTTTTACATGCACTGAAAGTTCACGATTAAAAGCATCGGGTGAATTATTCATGTTATAATTGTAAGATCTGCAAGTTATTCATTTGTCATGTGAGAGCCCTTTCAGCCTCAGCTGGATATATATATATATATATATATATATATATATATATATATATATATATATATATATATATATATATATTTCTTTCAAACTGTTCGCCATTTCCCGCATTAGCGAGGTAGCGTTAAGAACAGAGGACTGGGCCTTTGAGGGAATACCCTCACCTAGCCCAATTCTCTGTTCCTTCTTTTGGAAAATTAAAAAAGTCCACGGAGACTCGTCATTAGATCTATCGGTAACTGATTCATAACCACCTTCTCTGTCTTACAAAACATATTCTTCCAAAGTTCAATGGCTGTATTGTCTACTTTTAAACCAGTCGAACCGGTACACGTTGAACTGAGATAAGCTCATGATCCCTTAATTAATTCGAATGGACGTTGGACTTCCATCAACATCACGCCTACTGACAACCCTCTCCTCAAGACATCATATATTTTCTTATATATCTAAAATGCGTGCGAAGGAAAGTTTATATATACTTCGTGATAAAAGCTTTGAACAAGAAAATATTTTTGAGAATTTTTCTTATCCATGTGAATGTGGCAATTACTGAACTGTGAGTTTTTTTCTTTTTGTTTATATACCTTAGTCATAACTTACTGAAGATTAAGATATCGCTACATAATCTCTTATGCTTATATTTTGAATGAATATTGGTTTAACCAGGGTTAACAAACGGGATATTATATTTATCTACATTCTACGGTCTGCCTGAATGTAGCTTTAGATAGTTTTGTGCGGATCATGCGAAAGACCTTCTTCACTACACCCTCATCTTCACTACGCTACATGTTCACTACACTCTCATCTTCACTACACTAAGTCTTCACTACACTAAATCTACACTACACCCTCATCTTCACTACACTAAATCTTCACTACACCCTTATCTTCGTTACACGTTTCTCTTCACTACATCCTTCATTATCACACCATGACTGCTAAGGGCGTTGTCTGTACATCATTTAGGCCAGTTCTGGGTTGATATATTTTTTTTTGCTAACTCTTTGAATAGACGAACGGACAGAGATACGCTAACGCTATTATTAACATGTGATATATCAGTGTCATGATCTATATACATGGGCAGTATTCTTTCTCCCCTATCATACTTCCCACGTACTCCCTGCGTGTCGTAGAAGGCGACTAAAAGGGAAGGGAGCGGGGGGCTGAAAATCCTCCCCTCTCGTTTTTAGTTTTCCTAAAGAAGGAACAGAGGAGGGGGCCAAGTGAGGATATTCCCTCAAAGGCTCCGTCCTCTGTTCTTAACGCTACCTTGCTAACGCGGGAAATGGCGAATAGTATGAAATATATAAACGGAATAATGGCACTTCCCTTGACAGCAGCTGTTGTGATGCAGTTGATCAATACAGTGCTGCTATTACCGTATCGTCGAAAGTCATCATAAATAACTTGCGACTCACAAAGGAAAGTGGGTGGGCATATCGGGTACACATAAACCAGCCGAGACTCCAAGACGACCCCGGCAGGCAGAGGCCCTACTGCTCCTGCTCCTGCTGCTGCTGCTGCTGTGGGCCATTGTTTGCGTTCGTGGTAGGTGCCTGACGGATTCGTGGATTCATGATATTCGTACGTTCACGAACGCTGTGGTCGATTCGTCACGAACGCTGATTAAAGTCATTTGGTCTCATATGTGGTGAATCTAATTTCATGGGGATCAGAACCCAGGTGACAGTGAATAACTCCTGCTTCGAATGAATCGGACATTCATCAACAGATGGGGAAGAAAGAAGCTTCAATTTCATTCGATATATTCATTAATAACACGTGAAAGAAATCAAGAATACAATCTTAATTCAGGGGGCATGTTTTTCTCCCTCGCTATTAATCTATAACGGTGATAGTCCCCACTGTCTTGAAGAGCGGGTTTCCAGTGTATCATTAAGCAACAAATGACCCCTCACGACCTGGCAGTTATCGCCCGCCTGTCACACACAACCCCAAAAGCTCCGTTTTCTAAGACAGATATATATCACGGTCGCCAGGCCAGGCCGTCGGCAGTGGCTATCCTTCCTCCGCCGCTGACCTACCCAATGGCGAATGCCAAATATTACTCCTGTTTTCAGTCTTTTAAAGCTAAACATTATCCCAAATTTAATACCTAATACCTTACGGAATTTATTATCTTCATGAAACGGTTTAAATCTTGATACAAAGACGCATGCAAGCCATTTATGAATTGGATTACTAATTCTTCCCTATTTCTTTTTGCACCGCTTTTAGGGCTCAACAGAAAATGGAAATGATTCAGGCATCATAAATTTCATACGTTTGTGATTTTCAGAACTTATTATATCTATTAATGTCTTTTTTGGGCAAATGATTTTATTTCTTAATGATTAAAGAGACGACACCATAAATATGTCAACATTCATCTGAAATGTTTGATATCATGAAGAAAACATTTTTCTGCCAGACTGATAAGCTCATGTTGTTGGTTAAGGTGAGGTGAATGAGTTAAGCTTTTGGTAGTGAAACTAGTGAGTTAAGATAAGCATCTGTTGGTGAGGATAATGAGTTAAGATAAGCTTGTGTTGGTAAGGATGATGAGTCAAGCTTTGGAAGTGAAGATAACGAAGATAAACTTCTGTTGATGAAGATAATGTGTTAAGTTTTCTGTGCTCAAGATAAGCCCCTGTTGAAGTTTATGAGAAAGAATAAGCTTCCGTTGGGAAACAAATGAGTTAAGCTTGTGTTGGTGAAGATCATGAGTAAAACTTTTCTCGGTGAATTTGACGAATCAAACTTCTGGTAGTGAAGATGATAAATTCCAGCTTCTGGCAGTGAAGATGATAAATTCCAGCTTCTGGTAGTGAAGATGATAAATTCCAGATTCTGGTAGTGAAGATGATAAATTCCAGCTTCTGGTAGTGAAGGTGATAAATTCCTCCTATCATCCCTATGTTGTTTTCTATTTTTTGCACCCTTCCATCCCTCTGCCTCTTCATGACCTTTGGTGCCCCTTTCTATCCCCTCATGACCTGCTGTGTTCCTCTACCTCCTCATGACCTGCTGTAAACCCTCTCTACCTCCTCATGACCTGCTGTAAACCCTCTCTACCTCCTCATGACCTGCTGTGCCCCTCTATACCTCCTCATGACCTGCTGTGATCATGACCTGCTGTGACCAACCCTCTCTATCTCCTCATGACCTGCTGAGCCCCTCTTTACCTCTTCATGATCTCTCAGTTCCTCTCTATCTCTCAACCTCAAATTGCACAACAGCCTTCATCATCTCCCCTCCCGTTGCTTTTTGTCTCTTCCTCCTGCCTTCTTATCATCTCTCTTATCTCCTCCTACCTCACCTCGCTCATTGCCCCAGCCTCTCCCTGCCACCCGACTCGCTTTGGTCACGTCCTGCCAACGTCATGTGAAGATGTTTCGAAGATTTTCCAGAGATGACGGCATGAGCTTTATTTCAGTCTGGTCCTCTCACAACAGTGGCAGCAGCAGTGGCTTAAACACTAGCTATAGTATCTCTCGTCAGAGCAGTGAGACCACGGACAATAGAAGCAGTGATTTCGACAGCTGGAGTAAGAAGCAGTGACTTCGACAGCTGGAGTAAGAAGGAGTGATTTCGACAGCTGAAGTAAGAAACAGTGACTTCGTCAGTGGAAGTAAGAAGCAGTGTCTTCGACAGCTGGAGTAAGAAGCAGTGACTTCGACAGCTGAAGTAAGAAACAGTGACTTTGTCAGTGGAAGTAAGGAGCAGTGACTTCGACAGCTGAAGTATGCAGCGGCAACATCGTCCCTGACAGCAGCATTGAAAGCAGTAGGAAGGGAACCACCATCGCTAGCGCTACGCAGCTGCTCCAGCTGCATAGATCAGTGATGCAAACAGCAGCAGAGGCACCCACAATAGCAGCTCTGACAACGGCGTCAGCAACGTTGCTCACAAACAGTACCGTTAACAGAAGACAGCAGCCGAGGCGTGAGGAACGGGGACAACAGACAGTTCATCTCATCAGAATGCGAAACAGATGGTGGCGGAGGGTAACAGAATGTGTGTGTCATCAGGAAAGTTCCTCCCTCCCTCCCTCCCTGGCGTTCTGATGACTGATACCTTGCAGGCCATCTCCTGACCCTCCTCACCCTCCCTGACTCCCTCATGCTCTACTACTGTCCCTCCACACCTTCCCCTCACTCCCTCCTCCTCCTCCACCACTGACCCTCCACTCCCTCCCTTACCCCCCCCCCCCCCTCACCCTCCACCTCTGACCCTCCACATTCTCCTTGACTTACCAACACTACTCAGTCACACTTGAGCCTTGATGGCTGGACAACATGAGAACAATTTGATTTGTCAAACGTAAACTCATAAATATTAGAGGCAAAACCTAACTCACCACATGAGGACTCACGCCTCATACTCGTACACTAACACCTGACATGCATCAACTCACACACGGTATGTGTCAACTCATGAATATTGTACTGGAACTCATAATTGTACTCATGTCTTTGAAACCACAAAAACTCAAAGTGAAGCTATTCACGCAAATAAATATTTGAGGGATGAACATTATATTCAAATGTATTACGAGACATTCTTATCTGTATCAAGTATATAGATAAGATAGTTAATGTATTAAAACTTGTCAACGAGTTCAAAGTAAAAAAGATGTTTTAATGAGTTCTTGAGTTATGATTTTAATAATGATAATCTTAATGAGTTCATGAGTGATGATTTCTAAGGGTCTAAGAAGGAAGTTAGAGTCGTTATAACTTCGTGTTAGAGGGACGAGAAAATATGTGGAGCTGTGGTTTCGATGCATTACAGATGCGAGCTAGAGAATGGATGTGAGCGGATGTGACCTTTCTTCGTCCGTTACTGGCGCTGCCTCGCTAACGCGGGAAACGGTAATGAAGTATGAATAAAAGCCATATATATATATATATATATATATATATATATATATATATATATATATATATGTATGTATATATATGGTTTAGTGGCTCAGCCATCAGAGTTAACGAGGTACATATCCCATTATTTGTTGCTGGTTTTTAATATTGTTGTCAATACATACACACTGACGTATATATCATTATGAACTTATGGTATCCAATTAATGGATGATCTGATCATAAGTCATTTCATCAGCTAATTAAAAACCTATGATTTAGGGTATGCGTGAATGAAGGAGCCAGATTCTGGTCCATTGATATTTCCATCAGCTAATTAAAAGCCAATGATTTTAAAGTATGTGTGAATGAAGGAACCAGATTCTTGGTCCCTTAAAATCTCAATAGTATCCCATGAATACTCCGGACGATTTCATTTTCTTTGATGAAGCGTTTTTGTGTTTACTCAGCTGATCGTGTGAAGCGGGCGGGCCTGTGTAAACTCCCGCCAGAGGGCTCTGCTCAGACGTTTAATCGCAATATCTACGAAAATCAATTATAAAGCAAAGCTATTTGCACGAGCCTTCATAACCCACATCTGGGGCGCGCAAGTGTTCGTGGCTGAGCCGTTGTTTTCATGTGGTGCACACACACACACACACACACACACAAAAGTGTGTGTCCCAGCTGTTCATCAAGCACAATGATGAATTACCACATGTTATATTGACATGAAAATGTTATCGAAAAGAATAACGGGGTGGGCAGCTGAGGCCCCTAATCGACCCTAGCCTGAGGCATGTACTCAATTCATCGACCCAATCCCCTAGGGGTGGATGAACAGCTAGGTTGACTGTGGACCGACTGCCGCAACCAGGAGTCGAACCTATGCGCTCGGCTCTGGGCGGCCGGTGAGTGCGTCACGGTCAGCAACGCTAACCGCTACCCCACGGGAGTGTATATGGGAGCGGGGGGCTGGAAATCCTCCCCTCTCATTTTTTTTTTAAATTTTCCAAAAGAAGGAACAGAGAAGGGGGCCATATGAGGATATTCCCTCAAAGGCCCAGTCCTCTGTTCTTAACGCTACCTCGCTAATGCGGGAAATGGCGAATAGTATGAAAAAAAAAAAAAAAAAAAAAAAAAATATATATATATATATATATATATATATATATATATATATATATATATATATATATACACTCTCGGCCTCTGCTGCAACACGTTACCACGGCGTCTGCCCCCGTATTTGAACATGGCCAAGGAGAGAGGGAGAGCGAGCGCCCCCTACCCCCATCTTCGACAGTTTACCGGGTCGGGAGGGGCCCTCCTTGGCTCATCAACGCCTTCATTAATCTGACGGAGGCGCGGCAGGTTGCGAGAGCCAGGTTTTGCCCTAATTGCTGATTACTCATCCTCTTCTGCAGCGCCTCCTTCATGATGCCTATTTTTTCTCCCCTCCTTCAAGTTACCAGTTTTTCTCCCCTCTGTCCAAATACCCAAAGTTATCCTTCAAGATTCTCTTCTTTCCATTTGCTTTTGTTGGTATGATTTGAGGGAATGAGTGTAGTGTTGTCTGACTGGCTGGTACATGGTACCACACGGTACCTGGAGGTACCGTAGTATCTTGCGGTACCATCATACCTGCTGGTACCGGGGAGGGGTTGTGGTGGGGGCTGGGTAGGGTGGGGCGTGGAGGGAGCCATCAGTCATCTCCCCCACTGGGTTTCATCATCTTCCCTTCATCGTCCTAGAAGGAAAAAAATAACGACCAAGTCAATTACGAGTTAAAAGAAAGTTGGTCTGTAATGATGTACAAGTGTATACTCTTCCTCCCTGCCTCTCCCTGCCTCTTTCAACTCCGTGCCTTCCTGCCTCTCCCTGCCTCTCTCCACCCCATTCCTTCCTGCCTCTCCTTCTACTCTCCCTCTCCGCCAATAGCTGAGACGGCACGGGCAGTTGAATGATATATATATATATATATATATATATATATATATATATATATATATATATATATATATATATATATATATATATATATATATATATCGCAACCTAGGAACCGAATTTATCAACCAACTGCGAAGGGAGATTGAACAGCTGGGTTGACCTGTGGACCGACTGCCACAACCATGATTCGAACCTGTGCGCTCGACCCCAGGCGGCCCGTGGGTGCGTCAAAGTCAGCAACGCTTACCGCTACGCCACAGAGGCTCTCGGATAAACAGTGGAATAGTTCTTCGTCTACTTTTCAGAGGGGGAACGAATGACTACATTTCCATTAGACACGTTAATAGCTGGGGTTCTGTGGGGCTTAGAGGATCAGATCCTATGAGTCACGATGGAGAGCAACGAACTCCGGGTTCCTTAATGCTCTCTCAGAAGGCGGGGTAACCTGTGCTTCACAAACGAAATCAGAAACTCTATCATGTTGGCCCTGATCCACCTTCTTCATATCATACCGATGCTGTTAATGGTAGGTCCTCCCTCTCATGCAAGGACAAGGACCCTCTGTGTTCCTGGGCCCCACTCGGGCCCACCTGTCACCCTCCTATGTCCATGTACTGTACCCACTGTACGTTCTATACTGGCCTCCACCTATCCTAAGCTATGTACCCTTCACCCAAGCTCTCGCTAAAGGGTTTTGTCTTTATATAACTAGAATCATAAAGACCTTAAAATGATTTAAGAGTAAACGGACAAGCGCTTCTTCTTTACTAGCCTTTCTCCATTTATAGAGACTGCGAGTGTAGGTTAGAATTACCCACACCCATCAGATGATTTGGCTATTTTTCTTGAGGTTTTAAAGTTCTCTTTCTTGCCCAGGTACTCCTTTGTGCTCCCATGTAGTTTCATTGATCTAGTAAGTCCACTTGATAAGGACTTGTACCGCCCCTTGTCTCTATCCTCACCTGGGAATACCAACCATGCTGCAAGTGGGCTAGTCCCCACGTGTGGATAGGACAAATCCTCAATCCTACCTCCGCTCCTCGATACACAAAACCCTTGTCGACGTCAGTCTCTCTCCGGTTCCCTGTCTGTGCTGTCTGTTTTGCCTCCAACCTGAGTTCGCCTCAGCTTTCGTCAGGGAGCGATGCCTCCCCGGGCTGGAGGCATCGTCCCTCCCTCAGGTAAGTGTGTCTTGGGTTTCCCTCCTCTTCTTTCACCCTCCTGAGCCTTCTGACTGGCTCTCCCACCTTTTACTGTCCTCTGGCTTTCCATTTTGCTCAGTATCAGCACTACTGCTTCTTATCCCTCCATGTCTCTCTGTCTCCTCATCACCTCCTCTCCTCACAGCCCTCCAGAGTCAGGAGCCCTCCAGTACCCTCCTGCTCCATGGTGTCAGCAGACCCCCCCCCCCCCAGTTCCCCTCCTACAGAGCCTCGCCTGTACCTCCTTGTTTTGTAGTGTCAGCAGCCCTCCAGTACCCTCTTGCTCCCTCCCCGACCCTCGCTACCACTCCATAGTGTCAGCACCTTTTCACTCCCCTCCCTCCCGCCACACGGCTACCCTCCCTCCGCTCTCCCCCGACCCGCCCTTGCCCTTCACGCGCCGGTGTCAGCTCCTCTCTGGTCGTGTGTCAGCAGCTAAGAAACAGAGCCCCCTCTCAGGCTCGGTGGAATCCGGCATGCGTGTGCAGCGTTGCGCCCGTCCTGGCCGGCCGATCCGACAGGTCCTCTCCCTCCCCCGTCTCTCCTTAACGAACCAGGTAAAATATCACTGGAGCTTCAGACATAACAACACGCCTCTCAACACCTCTCCTCCAGCGCCGCGCAGCTCGTAAATTGGTGTTATCGGGGGGCATCGGGGTCAGCAAATTAGCCCGGTCACCCCGCCCACCTCGCGGCTTCAAAAGCTCGCTTCAAAGACCTCCGAGTCAACATGAAGTTTATCATACGGCGAAGCGAAGGCCCTCCTCCTCCTCCCTCCCTCCACCGCAACCACCCTCCTGCTCCCTCTCTGATGAGGCCTGTGATGGGACCTTATGTTAGGATTGCCATAAATCACACGAGTCTTGTTTAGGCTAGATAGTGAGTGTGGTCAGGTCCCGATGGAACAACAATTTCAATCCATTAAGGAGTTGATCCACGGTCCTCCCTAACTCTGGCATCTGTCTGGGAGGCCTTGGGGAGGCTGGTGGCTCATCTGGTCAAGGGAAGACGAAGCGAGACAGAGACAGAGAGAACGAGACACCCATCGGCTGTTTGAGATCTCTTGTGCTTGGATGACCAGCATCGGCATATAAGGCATCGCTGGAAAATGTTCTCGCGGCATCCTCACCTGGGTCTGAGAGGCAGCAGTGTCCTTCTGACGCAGGGCTGCCCTTGTGTCGGGGTCACTGTGGTCCTCATCATTTTTAATTAGACGCCCTTTGGCAGTTACGGCTTTTTAACCACTCCTCCTCCTAATTAAAAACCCTGACATAAACACCGGCGTTGAGGATCCCCTCACAATGGAAAGAATCAAAATGATATCTTGAGCTTCAGGGAACGAGTATTGTATGGAAGGTGCGGTGATGCGGGTGTGTAGAGGGTGTGGGGGGCGCTGGAAGTTAGTTCTGACGCAGGGGTGGAGGTGGGTTGCTTGGGGTTTGGGGGGAGGGAGGGGTGCTGGTGTAGGTTCTGACGCAGGGTTCAGGGGGGTGGTGGGTGGTATTTGGGGTGTGGGGGGAGGGAGGCCTGGCACATCAAACGACGCCGCCCTCACTCTGACCCGCACGCACATAAATCTTCTCTTGTTTTATGCTTCCCGCTCCTCTCAACTGCTACGCCCAGCATCCCCTGCCTCATCCTTCTGCCTCCTACCCACTCTCCCCCACTCCCTCCTCTCTTCCCCCTCCTGTTACTCCTGCTGTGGTCCTGCCTCCCTCCGGTTCCTCTCCCCCTTTCTCCTGTCGGCCTTTCCCTCCTGTTGTCCCCCTCCCCTCCTCTTACTGTCTTCCTCCCCTACTGTTGTTGTATTGTTATTATCATCCTTCCCCTCCTGTCTTTCCTTATCCCCCACCACTCCTATCGTTGTCCCCCTATCCTCCTGTTGTTATCCCCTTCCCTTACTGTTATTGTCTTTCTGTTGATGTCCCCTCTTCCACTTCCATCGTCTGTCCCATGTTCTTGCTCCCCTCCCCTCCTACTTATATTGTTGTTCTGTCCTAATGTTCTTGTTCTCCTGTTGCTGTTCCTTTCTCGTCCTGTTGCTTTCCCCTTTTCTCTCATTGTTGTACCCCTCTCCTATCATTACCTCTCTTTCCTCCTATTTTCCCCCTCTTTCTTCTTATTGTATTCCTCTTACCATACTGTTGTCCTCCTGCTTTTATTCTCCTCCTCACCTATCATTGTCCTCCTTTCCTTGTCCCATTATCCCCATCGATTCATATTGTTGTACCCATCATCATTCGGGACAAAATTGTAAAAATGAACAATTATCATGATGGTTTTCAGCGAACTGAGTAACGTGTAACAAATCTTGTTGCTTTCTTATGTGATGCATTCAACATATGTCATGAAAGTAAAACAGGTGATGCAATCTATTCAGATTTTCAAAATACATTTCAAAAAGTTCCGCGAGAGTTAGGCTGCATACTAAAGATGTGAGTTGTAGTTCGGTGGTTAGGAAATTGGTTGAATGGCTGTAAAAAAAAGGGAAAGTGATTAATGGTCAGGCATTAAAATGGTTAGACGTAACAAGTGGTGTGCCACAGGGATCAGTCTTGGGACCGGTTCTCTTTCTCATATATGTTAATGATATTGATAATGGTCTGTGTTGTAAGATATCGAAATTCGCAGACGATGACCAGCCGGTAAAGAAATCGACAGCAGGAATTGAACGTCTGCATCTTCAAATTGACGTAGACAAACTGATGGGTTTGGCTCACAGGTGGCGAATGAATTTTAATTTCGATAAATGCCAAGTTTTACATAGCGGTAGGTGAAAACGAGAAGACAAGTTACTGTATGAATTATGTTGAGTCACAAAGACTAGATAAGGAATATGACTTGGGTGTGATAATCTCTGGTGGCCTAAAGCCAAATAAGCAATGTACAGAAGCAGTGAAAAGGAAAAATAGAATTTTTTGGAATAATAGGTTGGGTTATTGGATTTAAATCTTGGGATGATATCCTCACTCTTAAAGATTCATCGAATATTGTATTCAGATTTTAGTTTTAGAATATCTACAGCTTAGATACACATAGAAAAAGCATTACAGTGAGAGTATGGGTGAAGGGCACATATCTAGGGGTAGGTGGAGGCCAGTATAGAACGTACAGTGGGTACAGTACATGGACCTAGGAGGATGACTGGTGGAGAACTCTATAACAGTTAGATTTGGAATATCTTTTGCGCCTCCTTAATTAAATGAAGAAAGTGAGCAGGAATATTTCTCTGGAATATCAGTATGCCTTTCTCCTCATGCCAGACTATAGCCTGTGAGTTTCAGGTATCTTCCACTGCCACAAACAGCCTCAATAGAACACAGTGTTGTTGTTGCGTTGATGTTTGAAAACTTTTGTAATCCTGTTCCTTCCTGCGCCTTTGTCAATTCTACGTCATTGGTTGTTGATTCAACATCATCTGTTGTTGATTCAAAATCATCTGTTGTTGATCCGTTTACCATTCTTCTTCTTCTTCTTCTTCTTCTTCTTCTTCTTCTTCTTCTTCTTCTTCTTCCATTGCTGTTTTCTTCACCTAATCTTTTCTTCTTCACTATCATTATAATACGTTTCTTCATTACATCTGAGTTTTTAGATTCTGTTCATCAGCAACATCGTCTTCACTATAATCACCATTTTCGTTGTCATCATTGTAACCAGTCATGATCACCTTCCCCGTCGTCATATTCTTTATATTATTTCTTTTCAGTAGACCATGGCCACCATTGTCTTCACTATCAGTATCATAATCCCCCTCCTCCTCGTTTTCCTCTTCATCATCATCATCATTATAATCCTCACCATCTCCATCTTCACTATCATAATTTCCACCATCATTATCATCTTCACTCCTCACAATATCATTGTAACTCACTATCATCACTATCCTTCTCTTTCATCATCATCATCTTTACCATCTCCGTCACCACCATTATCACTATCATCATCATTATCACTATTATCACCATCACTATCACTATCAACAACGTCATTCAACTCCCCAAGGAACATAAGCTGAACTAACAGGAAATTCCTTCATCTTTTTTTTTGTTCTTGTGAAACTTTTAAACAAAACTGGCCAAGCGTACACGCTTGACCTTACGCAACAGCTGATTAAGATCTTGACCTTACGAAACAGCTGATGTAAGATCTTGACCTTATGGAGCACATTGTCTTGATCTTAAGGAACAGCTATGTCATTTATTTTTCTTATTGTGATTTATTCATATGTCTAATCGTTCATAAGCAAAGCATTACAGTGAGAGTATGGGTGGCGGGCACATATCTAGGGGTAGGTGGAGGCCAGTATAGAACGTACAGTGGGTACAGTACATGGACATAGGAGGGTGACAGGTGGGCCCGAGTGGGGCCCAGGGACCCAAACGTGTCCCTCTCCCGTCAGGAGGGAGGGAGGGAAGGAGGGAGGGAGGGAGGGAGGGAAGGAGGGAGGGAAGGAGGGAGGGAGGGAGGGAGGTCTGGGATACATCAATACATGATATATAGTTACAGGAGAGTGAGTGATGATGACACCAACATACGTAACAATATCTGTTATACACAACAAGTTTGATGTACGTCATCACAGTGTTCTAGTTATTGTTCATCAGGTGCAGAACAAAGTCGACATTTGTAATGTTCAGGGTCATCATGGTTTCTCGCGACTTGCCACATGTACCTGTACCCTAGGTGTATTCTGGCAGGTATAATATCACATCGTCTGGTATGGGTCCGGTGCCTTCCATATTGATGTGTCTTTAGCCTAAGATGATCATAGTACACAATACTTGGTCTTTCATAATCTCTCAAGAGGTTTTCTTCCTCGCTAGTAAATGTGGTTTGCTCAGACGGACTATGTGTTTGGTTAGACCAAGTTTGGTGTAGGAGACTGAGAGAGAAGAGGCATATGATCTACATGGTCATGACGCTTAGGTCTGAAGTGTGAAGGTATCCATAGGAATTAGGTACCTAAGCTACTGTTATGGGCTTTTATAAGCAGAGAGTCAATGATTGAAGGAACAGTTTCCTGCACATCGCTGCTTCCAGAGTGTTGCCAGAGCTGGTGTGGAGTGAACGAGGCGTACAGTGTGCACTCAGAATTCGACGAGACATCTCATTGTTATGAGTGTACTGTAGAGTTCAGGTTGGTCCGAGTGACGCAGGGACCCAGAGGCTCCTTGTCCCGTCAGCAAAGGGGGAATGGTATAAATGGCATTTGTGAAATGTAAAGCAAGTCAATATAAGACATACGTACATAGAGTATTAGGACCTATTTGGGTAAAGTTGCAGACATTATGATGGGAAGTGAAAACACATCACATGAAGTACACAGTGTACAACGTACGGAGACTTAGGCTTCGTGAAGTACACAGTGTACAACGTACGGAGACTTAAGCTTCGTCAGATACGTGATACGAAATTTACAAGATACAACGTAGGTAGGTTACAGACCCTTCCGCTAGGGGTAGGAGGTTTAGGGTAAATACAACACATGGTATTTAATCAAAGTATATTTAGTGGTGTTGACCTCCGTGGTGTAGTGGTTAGCGTTCCTGACCGTGACGCATTCACGGGCCGCCCAGGGTCGAGCGCATGGATTCGAATCCTGGTTACTGCAGTCGGTCCTAAGTCAACCCAGCTGTTCATCCATGTATCCTTGGGGCTGGTCGATAAGATCGGTACCTCTCAGACTAGGGTATATATATATATATATATATATATATATATATATATATATATATATATATATATATATATATATAGCGTTAATGAGATGGTTTTGATTAAGGCTTGTGTTGCCCGTGTCGTCCAGCTAACATAAAAGAGAAATGTAAGAGTTTTATGACTTTGGCAATCACTATACATACACAAAACAAACCATAGGTACACACATCATCTGTGTATCCAGAACAGAAGTTTTGACAACTCTCTGACTCCTTCACAGTTGATGTAAGATCCTGACCTTACCAAACAGGTGACGTAAAGTCTTGACCTTAAGACGCAGTTCGTCGAAGATTTTGACCTTAAAGAATAAATGGTAAAGAAAAAAGAAAGATCTTGACCTTAGCAAACAGCTTGTATCAAATTTCGATCTTCGGAACAGGTGAAAGGATGTGTGTGTGTGTGTGTGTGTGTGTGTGTGTGTGGCAGGGGGTGGGGGTCATACCCCATCATATGATAACAACCCGTAGCAGGTATGACAGGGGGGGACAGGTATGACCGGTGGGGGGACAGGTATGACAGGGGGGGGACAGGTATGACAGGGGGGGACAGGTATGACAGGGGGGGGACAGGTATGACAGGGGGGAGGACAGAGATCATCTGTCATTCTGGCGTGAGTCACCGCCTCATGCTCGTCTCCAACAACCTTACATCATCTATCTCTTCCGGCGCGCTCTTCTATACATTCTATACACCAACAAGATTGTTTCAGAGTTCTATCACACTTCTATGATCATTTAAAAACAAAGTCAAGATGATAATATAAAAACTTTTGCAGTTTCGATAAAAAAAAAGATGCTAGACTGATGAACTCATTTTACAGGCGTGTTTAACAGGTCCTGTGCCTCGTCCCTTCCATATTTAAGTTCCTCTCAAACACCATCTGTGTCTCGTCTCCTTAAAGTGTCTCACCTTGAACTTTGCAAACCGTGCACCGCTCCTCTACTACATCATCAAGTGCGTCGTGCTGGCTTTGGAATCTCTTTGGGGCGCATTGTTCCCGGCCACTTATCTGAGGCCATCATATTACTCCATAACTACGATCACAAAGGAAGAATTTATCGATGATAGATTGTCTCGTAAAGGGAACATCCGGCATGTGGATATTTTTTTTTCTTTCCTCTCTTCTCTCTTTTGGAACTTCTGCCGTCGATAGATTCTCCTTCACTGTAATAGGGGTGAGTCATGACTCACTGGGGTGTTGAATATTGGCGAGTATAAAGATAAGAAAGGTATTCCTCCTCCTCCTCCTCCTCCTCCTCCTCCGCCATATTCTCACATGACACACAGGACCGTAACCCCAACTATGTGGAAAGTGGTCTGAGCCTCTCACGGCTGCGTCCAAAGGTCCTTCTGAAACGAGAGGACCCGCGTCATTCCGGTTAACGAGGAGTCCTCCACACCACCAAAACAAAGTGGGGGGCTTGTCTGGGCGAAGCTGCTGACATGTTCCCCAAAAGGGGCTCCCCTCTCGATCCCCACGTGGGTCGCTCTATGCAGCAACTGTCCACACTATTTATTGCCGCCAGTGTCCAGTAGCAGGGGGCATGACCGGCTCCTCAGCCAGCTCCCTCACTCACTCCCTTCCCCACGACCCTCTTTGTTTATCATCAGCCCTTTGAACATACTGCTCGCCGTCTTCGGCCGACGCTCGTTCAGAGCACCGAGTGGAAAGAGAGGCCCTTTTGAAAGCCTAGAGCTTCTTTCCCTCTCTCTCTAACGCCCTTGAGATATCAGTCCTCCTTGGGGACTTGTATGTAACTCATCTGAACTTCTTTCTTATCACCATTACTGCGGAGGATCAGGTCCCGATCAATCCCCTACGTATGGCGAGCCTGTTCCGTGGCCTCTTTCTCTCCCCCAGGGTGGTCAGCCGAGGAAGGGAAAGGCGACATAAACACCGGGGGTTGACAGCCGGTCCAGCCCACCGACCACAGCAAACAGCAGAAGCCGTTCGTAAATCTTTCTCCTCACCTCACCGGTCGAGCCTGAGACAGAGCCACGGCCGCCATGTGTCCATCACCAGCCTCAATTTATTACCCTCACCTTTCGACAGTTATTAGACCAAACAAATGACCCCAGAAATTTACAATACGTCCGCCGGAGGTGGGGGAAGGGAAGGTGGTAGGTGGGGAGGCATGGGTCGCAGACGACGACCGATGGCTGCCACGAAGATGAAGATGAGAAGGTAAAAATCTCTATTTTTCTGGTCCATTTTAAGGAATTTCCTCCCAAAATGTGGCACGGATCCGAGGGTATCCGTCGGCAACTGTGCAGGGCGTCAGGAGGAAGCCATGTGGCTATTCTGAAGGGAGTAAAATCCACAGGTAATTCTTCCTCTGGGACGTGCTGCACCCGCGCGAGGTCTTTGGTGGTACCGCGTTTATGGTGTGACTACTATTGTGGTATTTACCACCGCGACGACCCCCCTCCATCACTCACCCCACCACCACCACCACCAGCTCAACTCACCCCACAACCACACCTCCAGCCTCACCCACCGTCACCACCACCACCACACCTCCAACTCACCTCACCCCACCACCACACCTCCAGCCTCACCCACCACCACTACCACACCTCCAGCTCACCTCACCCCACCACCACACCTCCAGCCTCACCCACCATCACTACCACCACACCTCCAGCTCACCTCACCCCACCCCACCACCACACCTCCAGCCTCACCCACCATCACCACCATCACCACACCTCCAGCTCACCTCACCCCACCACCACACCTCCATCCTCACCCACCATCACCACCATCACCACACCTCCAGCTCACCTCACCCCACCACCACACCTCCAGCCTCACCCACCATCACTACCACCACACCTCCAGCTCACCTCACCCCACCCCACCACCACACCTCCAGCCTCACCCACCATCACCACCATCACCACACCTCCAACTCACCTCACCCCACCACCACACCTCCAGGCTCACCCCCCACCACTACCACACCTCCAGCTCACCTCACCCCACCACCACACCTCCAGCCTCACCCACCATCACTACCACCACACCTCCAGCTCACCTCACCCCACCCCACCACCACACCTCCAGCCTCACCCACCATCACCACCATCACCACACCTCCAGCTCACCTCACCCCACCACCACACCTCCATCCTCACCCACCATCACCACCATCACCACACCTCCAGCTCACCTCACCACCACACCTCCAGCCTCACCCACCATCATCACCATCACAAGCAGCACCGCCATCACAACCTCCAACAATCACATCTACCATCACCAACACCTACGGTTTCTTACCCTTCCCCATCATCACTTACTCCACCATTCACCATCCTGTACTCCTTTTAAAATTTACCACGAACCTCACCATCAACTACAGCATCACTAACCTCACTATCCTCACTTCATGATCCAAAACCAGTCCCCATCATCACCATCACTGAGATCAATACCATTATCACCATCACCACAATCGACAAGACCGTCACCATCATCACTATCACCATCACTATCCCTCACTCCCACCACCACCACTGTGAGAAACCATCACCAACACCATCACCACCACCACACGACTCTACTCTGGATCTTCACAACAACATACACTTCCAGGTTTCCAGTCCCTCAAATGGATACGGTAATTCCCAATCTGAGGCAACACATCTCTCATCGCACACCAATTGAAAGTCATAAATTGGACTCTTACCTGCTCTGAACGCGACCCCACACCAGCGACAGAGGCGGCGATGTACCGGTTGCAGTGACGACCCAACCCCACACCCCCACCCCACACCCCACCCCCACCCCCCACACCCCTCACCCCACACCCCCCACCCCACACCCCACCCCCACCCCCACCCACTCGACCCATGACATTATCCGTGTCAGGACACAATGTCAGGATGTCGGTCCAAGTTGTTGCTTCGGGGAGCCGTTCCAGAAACTAGTTTAATTGAGGTTCCAGGTTGTCGTTCCAGGCTACTCTTTTTGTACGTGTGTGTGTGTGTGTGTGTGTGTGTGTGTGTGTGTGTGTGTGTGTGTGTGTCGTTTTCGGCTCTTGTTTTAGGATGTTTAGTCAAGCAGGACTTTAGTTTGTATCCCATGTCGGCGTTCCAGGACTTTCTCTCATCCCATCATTTCAGGCATTGCCTCTATCAGTTCGTGATTCCAGGCTGTCGATTAAGGATATCACTCCAGGATTCCCTTTCAGAGCGGCATCACAGGCAATCATTCCAGGCACTGTAATCTGAGGCCACTGTTCCAAGAAGTGAACCGGACAATCCTTCCAGACTATCACAGTAGGCTTCCATTTTAGACTTTAATTCCATGCAGATGTTCCAGCTTGTACTCCTAAACTATTCCTTCAAGTCTTTGTTCCAGACTAGCTTTTGCGCTATTCTTTCCAGGTTTTCGTTCCAGACTAATCTTTGCTTGTCCTTTGCGCCATTCTTTCAAAGCTTTCGTTCCAGACCGTCTTTCGTGCCATTCTTTCCAAGCTTTCGTTCCTCCTCACTGGTCTCCGCTACTGACAGACTGCAGGCGTGATGTGTCCCATGGCTGAGACTATTTATAAGCCATTGTTCCCTCCTAAGACATATGCTTCGTGATTTACCTCTCTTGGACCTGTTGGCGCTGAGGGTCAGCGGGAGTGTGATGTGCCCCTGGAAAAGAAGCAGGAGGAGGGGCACAAAGGTCGCTTAATCATATAGGGTTCTGGTGCCTGTTTGGTAGAGTGGATGCTGAATGAAACGGAAAACAGGATCATGATCGAAAAGATGGGACTTTGGTGATGGTACATCAAAAAGAAAATGGTCTTAAATAAGGAAGGATGATGGAGAACTTGAGGGTGGGGAGCTGGGAAGATGAGGAAGTGTGGAGCTGGGAAGGAGGGGAGGTGGGAAGGTGGGGAGGTGGGAAGATGGGGAGCAAGTAATCTTTCTAAAGACATGGAAGAAAACTTTCAATCTCACTTTTAGTGATAATAATTCTAAGATTAGTTTCAGCTACAGTTTTGATCCTTGTTTGAGTTTCTCCCCCAAGTATCAACCGTGAGAGTTCAGTTTCGTGGCCCAAGTTTAGTTTCATTTCTGTCCATCGATTTGCCATTCAAATTCACAGTGTTATCTCAACCAACGTTTCCGCTATCAGTACTTGTGTGTACATGTTCGGCACAACGCAGCAATTCTATGCTACAAAGGTACTTAATAAGAATCACCTATTCCTCCCCTCCTTCCCTCCCTCCCACGCCTGGTGCTGAATAATCAAATTAACCATTTATTTCGTACTTGATCAAGTAAAGATTATTTCGTAAATAAATCATCAATTTTCAGGACCATATATATTAAAAAAACACTGAATAAAAAAAATCCATAAGAAAAGCTGTTATCGTTTAAGAATTTTCGCAGCTTTTTCTATCCAGCAAATAAGTGATAAACAATTTATGTGGTGATATCATAGCCTGAGAAATGGTAAAGAAAGGGTATGATATATGAAACTGTACACAAAACTTTGGGATTAATAAAGAAAATAAGCAGTTTATAAGAGCTTATGAATAAAACATTTGTACAATAGACAATGATAAGCTGCGTTAAAACAGAAGATCCAAACAGGACCACATTAAACAGATGATAAAACGGGTTTAAAAAACAACAGATGTGCTTGAGATTTCTAAAACATTTGGTAATGAACGCTTAAAAATAAAAAAAAAAAAACACGCCTTAAATATTCATCGTCCAAACCATCTTATTAAATGCTGACAACACATGATATATACTTCATCATTAAGAACAAATATATACATATTACTCAAAAAAATATTCATACATCTCTTACATCTTTGTAAACTGGAAATTTAATTGATATGTATGCTTTGACTAAATAGTCTCGTGCGTGTATATATATATATATATATATATATATATATATATATATATATATATATATATATATATATATTCCTATGAGTCCACGGGGAAAAATGAAACACAAAAAGTTCCCAAGTGCACTTTCGTATAATAATCACATGATCAGGCGAGACACAAGACAGAAGTATAACAGTCAGTTGATATACATCGAAGAGACGAAGCTAGGACGCCTTTTGCTAAACATATATATATATACTATTCGCCATTTCCCACGTTAGCGAGGTAGCGTTAAGAACAGAGACCTGAGCCTTTTGAGGCCCCCTTCCCTGAAAGGTTCTGTCGTTACTCATGATCCATTTTCTTGGTTTCTGTAGCTCCAAGGCTGCGCTACATGTCGTAGCAGGGAAAGGACTTATTATTGAAAGCAAGAAGTAAGTTCTTTGACAAGAGTGTACTCTCATTCCACTACTGCTGATGCAGTCTCGCCTTAGGTGACCTCACTCGCGGAGTCCGGGAAAGGTTGCTGTGTCGTGAGGTCATAACAAAGCAAGAGACGGATGTAGGTGTTTTGAGCTCAGAACTACAACCTCCTCCGCTTGTGTCCATTTCTATTATATAAGAGTTCTTCTGAACCCTGTCTCTCTGTCCCTCTCTCTCTCTCTCTCTTTTCTCTCTTGCATTCTGTGCTTGGCCGCAATATTGAGGCTGTAAATAACTTACGTCAGGGGGGCCCTTATACTTTAAGGGAAGGCGGTAAAAAGATAACTTGATTTACAACTCCCGCGCAGGTTATAGCCGGCCATGGCGCCCAGCTTCTAAAAGTCCCGACCACACGCCGCCGACGTTTGATAAGCCCGACAATACGCCGACTTTATTACGCCCCCGAGAGAATATATGCCCCGACTGAGTGCGTACAATGAGAGACAAAGAGAATGTTGAAATGTGTGAGATATATCAGATAAGGATGACGCGGCAAACTGTAAAATGTGCTGAAGTGTGACAATAATGGTACAGACTTATTACAGTAGAAGCGAGTGTACACACACACACACACACACACACACACACATATATATATATATATATATATATATATATATATATATATATATATATATATATATATATATATATGCGCTTTAAATGTGCTTGCAATTATATGCAAATTATATTCTCTTCCTGGATGATATTTGCTTCTCGAGATAGAACAAATTTTCTTAATTTGGTCATAAGACTGAGCCGGATCAGTGGAATTTTCGTAATATATACAGCAAACTGCATGCTGGAGAGCGAAAGAAAGAGGGAAACTGACAGCAAAACGAGGACGAAGAAATGTGAATGACGTCTGAGGAACGGCGTTAAAGATCGCTATCAATAATGTTCGCTAGGATGTGTTCAGGGTCTCACTCTCTCTCTCTCTCTCTCTCTCTCTCTCTCTCTCTCTCTCTCTCTCTCTCTCTCAGCCTGACGGCAACTTATCTTAATCTTCACTTTATATATATATATATATATATATATATATATATATATATATATATATATATATATATATATATATATATATATATATATATATATCATTGTTTGTTTACACAAGTAAATAAGCTGTAAAGAAATATCTTTGCCAATTCGCCTCGTAAATGTATATCTTTGATAAGTTATTTACACTCTGTACATCCTTCACCAATTATAAGTTTAGATATTCAAAAAAATCTGATTCAAAAGATGTATTCAAACATCATGTATGATAGAATGAATGATAACATTTGAGGTTACAGAAAGGTTGTATGATACATGCATCTGTATTATTCATTTTTTGCATAATTCGTATTCATTTTGATAATACATTGTAGAGGGATAGAGACACTGGGGGAAATGAAATATGAACAAATTATACAACAAATCTATAATTTTTGAAACTTTAACCAAAGCTGATGACTGAAGATTACTGAATGATATACACTGAAGCTTCAGCAGTAGTTCAAAAGGTTAGGAGAAACATTGGAAAACATTGTCCATCACCATACATTGCTCACTTCAGCTGAGATCAAGATATAGGGGAAAATCTGGCCAGACATCGACGCATAGACGAGTTAGGGGGTTGTGGGGGGTTGGAGGAGGGGGATGGGGGTTTGGGAGGGGGGGTTGGAGGTGGGGTTGGGGGGGGGATTGATTCATTAACATCAGGTGTTGACGAAGGAGCTCGTCAGGCCCTGTGAGATAAGCTGTGAGTAATGGCTGATGAGGTTAACCAGTCATGAGGCCTCATGAGACTTGCATGTGTGAAGGAATAATATTGACGTCTTAAACATTACAAAATAATATTACTTTCTGGAAAAGAAATATTTTGTACGATTTTGTTTGTATTAAACTTTGTAAAAGCAAAATATTTGTGGACTCTCGTGGTGTAGAGGTCAGCGTCCCCGCCCGTGAGGCATTCACGGGCCGCACGGGCTAGAGTGTATAGGTTCGAATCCTGGTGGCGGCATTCGGTCCACAGTGAGCCCAGCTGTTCATCCTTCCATTGGGGTTTTGTCGGTTAATTAGGTACCTGCCTTGTGTTATGATATGTATGTATATATATATATATATATATATATATATATATATATATATATATATATATATATATATATATATATTCATTTATTTACTTACACACCTGGCTTTGGCTGCTGGTATGTGTGTGTGTGTGTGTGTGTGTGTGTGTGTGTGTGTGTGTGTGTGTGTATTATTACCTATTCTTGATTACCCATTTGTACCGTACGGGGAGGGAGTTGTACTCTCGTGGGCCACATGTGATGATCCACCTCTACAATCATACATATCACACTTCAGTTTGCTGTCTGCAGTTATGGGTTCCCCGATCACTTTGTTCCATTTATCCATTCTTCCTGTACTGTATGTGGACGTATTTAGATCCTTTTTAACAATGTCCTTCCCTCTACCGCCCCTGAGGCCGGCCCACTGCACGTAGCGAGGGTCCTCTGACCCTGGGCCCGGACCATCGCAGGCAAGGGAGGGCCCTCCGCCCCTGGGCCCGGACCACCGCAGGCAGGGAGGGCCTTACGCGCCTGGGCTCGGACCACCGCAGGCAGGGAGGGCCTTCCGCCCCTGGGCCCGGACCACCGCAGGCAGGGAGGGCCCTACGCGCCTGGGCCCGGCCCTCAGTCTTAATATATGACTCTGGGAAGATTGTTCAGGGCATAATGATATTAATGAGACCTCGAGTGATGGTTGGCTTCAGCGGCGATAACCCCTCGGGCCCCAGCTGGCCTGGGGTAGATGGATGGTTCAGATGGGGAAAGAAAACGTTACCCTTTTTTGTGTATAGTCTTGGAACTGGATCGTATATAAAGAGTTGGAGCTTCCCCTTTGCCTGTAAAGGGTTGGAACTTATTGGTGCAATAAGGGCTGGAACTTGATCATTTATAAAGGCTTTCGAGCATTCCTAAAGGGTTTTAGCGACACTACAATGCCCTTGTAACTTATAGAATAGGCTACAGCGCAGGTATGCGTTCCATGTGGCCAATTTAGAGGCTTAAAACTTGTCTATTCCGTCTTTGATAACTTCTGTATGGGTTTACAGTTCGTCTCTATTTTCCGTATAATTTTAAGGGCTTCTCCTAGCTAGCGCCTGACACTTTCAGGGCTGCCCCTGGTCAGCACCTGACAACCATTGGAGGGCGTACTAGGCCAGACATCAACACCTTCAGGTGTGCCCCTGGTCATCAAAATAGTGTACTGGCAACTGAGGCATGCATCCAGGTCGCCTCTGTATTGTATGATGGACGGAGAAACACTGTAGCTCCCTCGCGCTTCTATGCTATATAGCCGAGTGAATTTATAGATCGCCTTACTCCCTGCTATAATTTTCAATATAGGTAAGTCTCTGCCTGAAACTTGGTCATACAGACGTGAGGAATGGCGTAGTGAGCAGTATCGAAGAAGGAAGGGGACAGGTTTCAAGGCGTGATGAGGTGGTTCACCTGGGATTAAAAAAAAGTTTCAGATTACAGGATGATGTAGATCACAGTTATCACGGAAGTGTGGCGTGCACAGATGTAGGGTGGGATCTACGGCGATTTGGGGATAGATGGGATAGATAAACAAATAGATAGATAGATGGATAGATAGATTGAGAGAGAGAGAGAGAGAGAGAGAGAGAGAGAGAGAGACAGAGAGAGAGAGAGAGAGAGAGACGTGTGACCGCTCTGTTACTGGCGTTACGTGTGTCGGACGCGTCTTTCGTCGTGCCTCCAGCGCCTGTGACAAGCACGTGGTAACGTGGAGGTGGTGGCTGCTCACCACGAACATGCATTGACGTGTACGTGGTAACTCGGACGTGGCCACGAGTACGTGATGATGTGCACGTGGTGACGTGGATTGAAGCATAGCACGTGCGTGTTAAAGAACACGTGGTCATAAGAACGGGTGAGCAAGCGCGTGACAAGGAGCGCGTGGGTTCGGACACGTGGTGACGAGGACCGGCAAGTGGCACGTGGTGACGAGGACCGGCAAGTGGCACGTGGTGACAATGACGAGGTAAAAGGGGCAGGATTCCATGACGTGGCAGAAAGTGTATGTTGATGAGCACGGGGCGACGTGGACGAGCAAACCAGAACGTGGTAATGGGCACGTGGAGACGAGATCGGTCGGCTGCACGTGTCGACAGGCACGTGGTGTCTAAGACTAAGCATCCAGCACGTTGTGACGAGGACGAGCATGTAGCACGTGGTGACGAGGACGAGCATGTAGCACGTGGTGACGAGGACGAGCATGTAGCACGTGGTGACGAGCACGGGCATGTAGCACGTGGTGACGGGGACGGGCATGTAGCACGTGGTGACGAGCACGGGCATGTAGCACGTGGTGACGAGGACGAGCATGTAGCACGTGGTGACGAGGACGAGCATGTAGCACGTGGTGACGAGCACGGGCATGTAGCACGTGGTGACGAGCATTCAGTACGTGGTGACGAAGACGGGCATGTAGCACGTGGTGACGAGCATTCAGTACGTGGTGACGAATACGGGCATGTAGCACGTGGTGACGGGGACGGGCATGTAGCACGTGGTGACGAGCACGGGCATATAGCACGTGGTGATGGGGACGGGCATGTAGCACGTGGTGACGAGGACGAGCATGTAGCACGTGGTCACGGGGACGGGCATGTAGCACGTGGTGACGAGCACAGGCATGTAGCACGTGGTGACGAGCATTCAGTACGTGGTGACGAAGACGGGCATGTAGCACGTGGTGACGAGGACGAGCATTCAGCACGTGGTGACGAGAACGGGCATTCAGCACGTGGTGACGAGGACGAACATGTAGCACGTGGTCACGGGGACGGGCATGTAGCACGTGGTGACGAGCACAGGCATGTAGCACGTGGTGACGAGCATTCAGTACGTGGTGACGAAGACGGGCATGTAGCACGTGGTGACGAGGACGGGCATTCAGCACGTGGTGACGAGGACGGGCATTCAGCACGTGGTGACAAGGACGGGCATGTAGCACGTGGTGACGAGGACGGGCATTCAGCACGTGGTGACGAGGACGGGCATTCAGCACGTGGTGACAAGGACGGGCATGTAGCACGTGGTGACGAGGACGGGCATTCAGCACGTGGTGACGAGGACGGGCATGTAGCACGTGGAACTACATCTACCTCACCTCAACCATCGTTCTCTCTCTCTCTCTCTCTCTCTCTCTCTCTCTCTCTCTCTCTCTCTCTCTCTCTCTCTCTCTCTCCGTCATTCATCAGTAATTCTTCTATCTCTTCCCTGTATCCCATCGTCTGCCTCACACCCATACCCGAGCCTTCCCTTCATTAAACTTTAGCAATTGATATCAATAAGAGGAAAGGGATCTTGAGTTTGAATTTGAATCTAATTTGCCTAAAATATGGACTTTAATTTACTTCAGAATAAGATCTGAATTTGTATCCAGTTTACCTAACACTCAAAGCTGAATGTAACTGGATTAGAATCTAATTCTATTTCACCTGGAATTAGACTTTTAATTGGGATCTAATTCATCAAAATTTTGAATTTCAGTCAGTCAGATTTTTATTTGAATATGAAACTAATTTAATTCTAAATAGAGTTTTGGATCTAATTCAAAGAATGTTTACTTATTAACATTAAAAGAAAATCCAGTTTCATCTGGTGTTCGCGAAGTGCGTTGGGCGAGTGCGATGGGTAAGTGCGTTGGGTAAGGGGGTTACGCAAGTGCGTTGGGCGAGTGCGTTATGTAAGTGCGTTGAGCGAGTGCGTTATGTAAGTGCGTTGAGCGAGTGCGTTATGTAAGTGCGTTGAGCGAGTGCGTTATGTAAGTACGTTGGGCGAGTGCGTTGGTCAAGTGCGTTGAGGCAGGTCTGTCATCCGATTGCGTTAAACACCATATGAAATTTGAGTGCAATTTTGATTTTGAATTTGATGATGAACGTGTTAACCAACAGTAGAGCTTATGAAGTAGGGCTATTGAGACCACACTGCCCCTTCTGCCGGCTTACCTACCCCCTCCCCCCCCGCAGGGTCCAGGTTGCTATGTTGTGGTCTGCAATAACATAGCGATGTCTGTGGCAGCCATGTTGTGGTCTGCAATAACATAGCGATGTCTGTGGCAGCCATGTTGTGGTCTGCAATAACATAGCAGGATCTGGGGTACCTGTGTTGAGGCTAGCAGTGTCATAGGTGGGTTTGGGGACTGCTATGTTGAAGTCTATAATAACATAGCAGGCTCTGAAGCTGCTATATTTTGCCCTGCAACAAGAGAGGTTTTTGTAGTTTCTATGTTGAACCCATGCCGAGGGCTGCTGTGTTGAACTCATGCTGAGGGCTGCTGTGTTGAACCCTTTCCGAGGGCTGCTGTGTTGAACCCTTGCCGAGGGCTGCTGTGTTGAACCCTTGCCGAGGGCTGCTGTGTTGAACCCTTGCCGAGGGCTGCTGTGTTGAACCCTTGCCGAGGGCTGCTGTGTTGAACCCTTGCCGAGGGCTGCTGTGTTGAACCCTTGCCGAGGGCTGCTGTGTTGAACCCTTGCCGAGGGCTGCTGTGTTGAACCCTTGCCGAGGGCTGCTGTGTTGAACCCTTGCCGAGGGCTGCTGTGTTGAACCCTTTCCGAGGGCTGCTGTGTTGAACCCTTGCCGAGGGCTGCTGTGTTGAACCCTTGCCGAGGGCTGCTGTGTTGAACCCTTGCCGAGGGCTGCTGTGTTGAACCCTTGCCGAGGGCTGCTGTGTTGAACCCTTGCCGAGGGCTGCTGTGTTGAACCCTTGCCGAGGGCTGCTGTGTTGAACCCTTGCCGAGGGCTGCTGTGTTGAACCCTTGCAACCGGGTCATCAGGTGGGTATTGCAGGGGTAATGCGCCGTGTTGAGGCGAGACGTAAACTATACAATTCCCGCAGATGACGAAGGAAAATGACAAAATTGGATTGTCAGGTGGTTATCACCGTGACCCCCCCCCCCCACCCCCCAGACCTCATGCCCCCCCCCCTCTCTCTCTCTCTCTCTCTCTCTCTCTCTCTCTCTCTCTCTCTCTCTCTCACACACACACACACACACACCCGTTCCCTTCCCTCTCCCAGACCTCTCCTTTCCCCCACTCTCTGTCTCTCCCTACCTGTTCCCTCTCCCCTCTCCCTGACCTCTCGTTCCACCCCTTTCCGTCTCTCCCCACCTGTTCCCTCCCCTCTCTCCCTCCCTCACTCTCCCGCTCCATCTTTCCTCCCCTGAGCCACCCACTCCCGACGCCCGACTTACCAAAACAACGCATAAAAATTCCGCGACAATTTGACAATCAAGGCTAATGGCGGGTTGCCCTCGTGACGTCACTGATGGCGGGGGGGGGGGGGGGGGTGAGGGTTGCCTGCCATCCTGCTGGTGGTGGGTTGCCCTCGTGACGTCACTGATACCGGTGGGGGAGGGTTGCTTGCCATCTTGCTCCCCTCACTCCCCTCACCCAACCCCTCATAACCTCACCCTCATAATCCCTCAGTATGGGTCAAGCTTTGCACACACGAGTCATGAGGGATAAGCAAGAAGCTATGAGATGTGAGATCCATGTGAATCTATGTGACATGGAAGAGATGATATCCATGTGAATCTATGTGACATGGAAGAGAGAGGAGATCCATGTGAATCTATGTGACATGGAAGAGATGATATCCATGTGAATCTATGTGACATGGAAGAGATGAGATCCATGTGAATCTATGTGACATGGAAGAGAGAGGAGATCCATATGAATCTATGTGGCATGGAAGAGATGATATCCATGTGAATCTATGTGACATGGAAGAGATGATATCCATGTGAATCTATGTGACATGGAAGAGATGATATCCATGTGAATCTATGTGACATGGAAGAGATGAGATCCATGTGAATCTATGTGACATGGAAGAGAGAGGAGATCCATGTGAATCTATGTGGCATGGAAGAGATGATATCCATGTGAATCTATGTGACATGGAAGAGATGATATCCATGTGAATCTATGTGACATGGAAGAGATGAGATCCATGTGAATCTATGTGACATGGAAGAGAGAGGAGATCCATGTGAATCTATGTGGCATGGAAGAGATGATATCCATGTGAATCTATGTGACATGGAAGATAACGTTGCCACATGCAACAGGTCCAGCTTATCTCGCCTGGGGCCTGCAGAGCGACTGATAACATGAGGAAGAACACCTGTGAGTGTTATGAGTGGCTGTTCATGAGGAAGAACATCTGTGGCTGTTCATGAGTGGCTCTTCATGAGGAAGAACCACTGTGAGTGTCATGAGTGACTGTTCATGAGTGACTGTTCATGAGTGACTGTTCATGAGTGACTTCATGAGTGACTGTTCATGAGTGACTGTTCATGAGTGACTGTTCATGAGTGACTGCTCATGAGTGACTGTTCATGAGTGACTGTTCGTCTGTTAATGAGAGGAACCAGCCATTCGCCACCCCTCATCTCAAGTGAGATCCTGAAAGACCTCACTACCCCAGTGGTATAGGAACGCCCTTCTGATCACCCTACTATGAGTCCTTCGGCCTTATGGCCCCATCGTGGCTTGTCACTCTCTTCGCGAGGTTTTTCAATGGCGCGCTGGCTTTGAGGGCGTCAGATACACCCAGTGAATTATTACGGGGGGGGGGTCACAGTGGCTTCCGAAGGGCTACGTGGGTCCTCCTCTTCCTCTACAGGAGCGCTGTAGACACTCCCTACTGTAGGAGATCTACATGGGAGGGAGGGAGGGAGGGTGTTTATATGGCACTATGGGGGAGAGGCAGCTGCCTCCCGCAGTAAACCACACCTCCCAGACTTTTACGATGCGCTACCCTTTCCCAGAATGTCCCTGATGTGGGACATTTCCCCCACTAGCCTCCCACAGCTCGCGTCTTGGCCGGCTGGCACTTGACGCCCACACAAACGCCCACGTGTCTAGGTCTTTCCTCCCACACACACACACACACACACACACACACACACACACACACACGGACACCAAGCCTCTTCCAGTATGCTCACTTCTTATGTTCTTATGTATATATAATCAGGTACATATAAGTATAGATTGATATCCAGGTAGATACATAGAATAGTAATGAAATATTTCTATTGATGGCAGGGCCTTGTGGACGTATGGCAGAGGATAACTTGGTCAAGAGAGGTATATATATGAGACACCAGTACAGAACAGGGTACAAAGTGGATAGACAGCAGTATAGTACAGGGTACAAAGTGGATAGACAGCGGTACAGTACAGGGTACATGGTGGATAGACAGCAGTACAGTACAAGGTACATGGTGGATAGACAGCAGTACAGCACAGGGTACAAAGTGGATAGACAGCAGTACAGTGGAGGGTAAATGATGGATAGACACCAGTACAGCAGAGGGTACAAGGTGGATAGATCAATAGACTACGGATGAGACAGATGTAGTGAGAGAACTCATCAAGGATATGGATCTTTCACAAGAAAATTCTAAAGGAATGACTGATTGGACTTCAGATGCAAACGGAAACATTGTGACCAGAGAGAGAGAGAGAGAGAGAGAGAGAGAGAGAGAGAGAGAGAGAGAGAGAGAGAGAGAGAGAGAGGCGCTGGTCTCAACACATCAGTGTTAGGGGACTTCACCACAGCGAGCCTGGCGCTGAGGATGTGCAGGCGTGATGAGCGAGGCCACATGTGCGTGGTTCTCAAAGGCTTAGGAACGGATGTGATCTTTCTGAAGTATTGGCTCGCGTATTCTTAAAAAAAAAAAGGGTTGAAGTATTTAAGTGATAGCGAAGGTGAAGGGTACATGGCTGGGGTTAAGGTCGAGTTAGGTACAGTGAGTACAGAGGGGTTAATGATGGTGGAGAGAGAGAGAGAGAGAGAGGGAGAGAGAGAGAGAGAGAGAGAGAGAGAGAGAGAGAGAGAGAGAGAGAGAGAGAGAGAAATTGATAGCTAGATAGATAGATAGATAGATGAAAGATAGATAGACAGATAGATAGATGATAGATAGATAGACAGATAGAGAGATAAATAGATAGATAGATAGAGTCGTACCATATTCAAAAAGAACTACTTGGCTGTCAGATAACCCATTCGCCTGCCCCCACCGTGACCTTTGACCTGACCCTCCCAGCCGTTACCTATCACATGCAACACAAACGATGCCGTCTGTCGGCATCTGGTTTAGCCCACCTGGGACAGTGTACGGCATGACCTCACATGACCTCCTGACCTCACATGACCTCGCCCGTAACATTGGCAAGGAGGTGCTAACGCGAGGGTCGTCAAGTGACCCCTGACGGGTCAAGTTCAGGTCACCGCAGTAATGAGTTATATACGCGTCCCAGACCTACGCAGGTCATTTGAAGAACCCGACTTGTCCTAGGGTTGACATGTCGGTGAATAATGACCTCATTATAACCCAGGTCAATGACCCTGAGTGGTACTGTCCCTTACTAGGGTGGGGAGGTGATCAGTCTCCACAAAACACTTGCCTGGGGAGGCGGGGAGACTGTCTCCACAAGGTGGGTGAGGTAGTCTCCCCAGAGCTCAAACTTGGGTGTGTTAGTCTCCCAGGAAAACCTGCGTGTAGTCTTCGATAACCTGGACCAAACAAGTTACTTGAACATAAGTTCGTCTGAGCTCACTCGTACTCGTGGTTACAAAATCATAAAGCAAACATTTTACCTCGAAAGAGGCGAAGTACTTTCTCGTAAACAGGATCGTGAACTGTAGGTATGATTGTTAACATAATGGAATAATTTACCAACTAGAGTGGTTGGAGGTAGTACCACAGATAACTTTCAATCGTAGATGATAAATGTTTAGTTTCAAATCCAGGACAGGGCTAACGCGCAGCGCTCACCGCACGTCTTCTCTGATGAATTATACCGTTTTCTCTCCTCACGTTCAATCTAGCTTTTGACTCCTTATAAATTTTTTTTTTTTCAGGAATATTAGTTCTGCAAGGTATTTTTCTTTTTTTACCTGTTTCCCATCCAGCGTGTTGTCGGAGTGAGTGGAGGGTGGGGAGGGAGCCTTTGCTGTGCCATCCTTTGCTTCGACTGCTTTCAAGGGGACTTCATCTTTTTCAGTAGTGTTAAGGCCAAGCCATCTCGCCTGCTTGGACCTTGGGTCTGTGTATCTGTGTAACTTCGCCAAGCAATTTGCATCATTGTCTCTTCCTGGGTTCGTCCGGGACTGACATCAACCATATATCAAGTCTTCTTTTAGATATTTCTCTTATTGTTCCGTGTATGTTTCTTATTTCTCCAAGTAGTACACTGAATAATCTGTCCACCAGTTTTTCTTTTATGTTGAACTTTCGTATATTTGAGCGTGTTGATTCTTTGGAACATTCCAAGATACTATTGAAGACTTGACGACTTTGTCTAAATCTTACTGAGGGACGGTCATAGCCAATACATCATTGCTGACAACCTCAATTGATCATCTATAGATTATCATGTATCCTCTCTTTCTTCAGAGAGAGAGAGAGAGAGAGAGAGAGAGAGAGAGAGAGAGAGAGAGAGAGGTGTAAAAAAAAAAAAGTTATTGGCACCACAGTATCTTAAGCCCCAACCTAACGTTGCCGTGTTAAGTACACAGAACGCAAATACATAAGTGTCAGCCGGGTAATTGGCTCGCAGCTGAGTGGTATTTACGGGAGAAAATGCAAAATTCAGGCGTGCCACTAGCCGTAATTGGTCGTAAGGTGCGGAATGACTTTTATTCCAACAAGATGCTATTGAGTATCTGGTGTTCCTCCCTTCAGTCGAGGGGGCGCTCGTCTCTGCTACCCGGGGGTGAGAGAGGGCGTCCTCGGAACCACCATTAGTGGCTACGTGTGAGAAATTCAGCCGGGCATCTGTCAGTCAGTCGCCGGCCCGATTGTCTTGGCGAAGAATGCAGGTCGTCAGGGTTTGGGGGAGGGGGGAGGGGGGAGGAGGAGAAAGGGGGGCTGGTGCTCAGCGTGGCGTGAGACGCGAGCGACTCCTCCCCTAACGCAGGAGTTGACCAGCTGGACAACCACGTCGCCAGGGGGTTCGACAGGGAGGGTCTCAGCAAATGGCCCTCGCTCTCTTGGTCACCTCACTATTCCATCGTCGTCTACTTTGCATCCACGTCATCTACATCTGTTACTCTTTTCCTGTTCCTGAATCTCTTTAGGTCTCTCTCTCTCTCTCTCTCTCTCTCTCTCTCTCTCTCTCTCTCTCTCTCTCTCTCTCTCTCTCTCTCTCTTTCTTCCAATTGACTTATATTCTTCATTTTTTCCTGGTTTTCACCTTTACCTTCCACGCCTTCTGTCGACCAAGCGTCATTACCCGGACGACATAAGCTATAAACCTTCCCTTGTCCCTCCACACCCCACCACCACAGCCTCTAGACTCCCTCCCTCACTAGCCTCCCCCTCCATCCGCCCCCACCACGACTAACTACCATAACCCCCCCCTCTCTCCCCCCCTCCATACCTCCATGTGAGGGGCGAGGGGTGGGTTACAGCAGTGGCGGCCACCTGCCCCAGGCGACTGGGTTTGCGACAAGGTGTGAACGAAACCTTTGAATGCCTGTTGCTGGTGGGAGGGAGGGAGGGAAGCTGTGGAGGGTGTCATGTGCCTGTTGCTAGTGGGAGGGAGGGAGGGAAGGTGTGGAGGGTGTCATGTGCCTGTTGCTAGTGGGAGGGAGGGAGGGAAGCTGTGGAGGGTGTCATGTGCCTGTTGCTAGTGGGAGGGAGGGAGGGAAGCTATGGAGGGTGTCATGTACCTGTTGCTGATAGGAGGGAGGGTAAATGGGTATGGGAGAGAGAGAGAGAGAGAGAGAGAGAGAGAGAGAGAGAGAGAGAGAGAGAGAGAGAGAGAGAGAGCCTGTCAGTGTGGTGTGTAGCAGGACAGGTGGTGGTTGGAGGTAGGGAGGTGTGTGTGTGTGTGTGTGTGTGTGTGAGGGGGAGAGGGTCTACTTCACACCTTGTTGTCAAGTTGATGGTGACCCTGACCTCCATGTCTCCTTCTCTCTATCCCACCTTCCATCTCTTCTTACTCCCTCCCTCCATCCATCCTCTATTTCCCTCCCTCCTTATCTCTCTCTCTCTCTCTCTCTCTCTCTCTCTCTCTCTCTCTCTCTCTCTCTCTCTCTCTCTCTCTCTCCCCTCTCTCTCTCTCTCTCTCTCTCTCCCTCAGCTAACATAAAATAAATACATGAATAAACCAGAGAGGTGTCATATACATAGATATGTGTGACTTCGGCAGAAGATAAAAAAAAAATATCCAATGTAAACACATGCATGGAACATCTGTGGAAATATTTAATAGAAAAGTTGATATATGGTTCAAGTCAGTCCCACATGAAGCCAGGACGGGTGATTAATGAGCCTGACACTGGAGAGTAACAGTATTATCCATCATGCAAGACGTATGTGTGTGTGTGTGTATGTGTGTGTGTGTGTGTGTGTGTGTGTGGTAAGCGCTACGCGGCAGAACTGTCAGCGAACAAAGTCTCGTCATAGGTACGATAGCTCTCTCTCTCTCCCTCTCTCTCTCTCTCTCTCTCTCTCTCTCTCTCTCTCTCTCTCTCTCTCTCTCTCTCTCTCATCTATCCTCCTCCTTCATTCTTGCTCTCCAGCAGTCTTTCTTTCCTTTTCCATCCTTTCCTCTGTTTCCTCCTCCTTTTTCTTCTTACTCCATTCTCTCCCTCATCTCGTTTTTTTTACCTCTTTTTCTCCAGCTCTTCTTCTTTCCCTTCGTCCACGTTCCCCATCCCTGGTCGAGTGGTATCAGTGTCGAGTGGTACTACGGTCGAGTGGTACCATGGTCGAGTAATACCTTATCTACCGTCGCCTCATAATCTGTTGTTAGAAAATGTTGAAAAAGCAACGGGAAACAGAAGGGTTGATATCGATGCAACGGACTGTTAACAACAGGGCAACGAGGAACAGAGGAACAGATATCAACCACGGGACCTGTTAACAGGACAACAGAGAACACAAGGCCTGGCACCTTCAAGTAAAGTCTGTTCATCTTGAACAAAACCACATTCCTTAAAAACCTATTCAAGTAAAAAAATAAACTAAAAAAAAAAACCCCTAAAACGTAAATTTTACGGGTAAAAAAATAAAATCATCTCGGACAAATCCACTTTAACAAAACATTTCACGAGATTAAAAAAACGCGGAAAAAAAAAAGATCTTAAAGAAAATTGCAGTGTGTGTGACGAGGGTGTGGGTGTTATGCGTTTAGCGTTAATGAAACTTGCCCTATTTTTACACACTCTGGTAGTGTCCTGGGCGCTTGACACACTTTGTGCGAGTGCGTCACGCCTCTGTGAACGAGAACAGTCAGGTATTCACTCCGGAGTGCGTTGTCTCCAACCTCCATAACACACTCTCTCACAGCACAGGCGCTGAGGGATGGATCACACTAGGACGAGTGTTGGTGTGGCCTGTGCTCACATGGTAAGCTTTGGCGTGTTCTTTGCTCACATCACTAGAGGTTTGGTTGCATGAAGTGTTACGTAGAGACACATAGATACACAGACCACACAGACCCAAGGTCCATGCGAGGTGGTCTGTCATTAACATTACTTCAATGAAGAATGCAGTCTCCCTTTAAAACAGAAGAAAAGGATAGATAGCAAAGCTTTCTCGTGACCTTACCTTAAGCTTGCAGCTTAGAAACGTCTGCTTTTCAAGGTGTTTAAAGCTGTTGTGTTAAGTTTACAATGTTAGAAGTTAGCTGTGTCGTATGATCGAGAATCACCGTTAGAGACGTGTGTTAGACACACTAGTTAGTGCGACTTGTGGCTGATGTGTTAGACGTAAGCGCAGTGTTAGGGACCATACTTGAGCTGTGGCGTCATAATACTTATCATCATCACATCTTTAAAAGCAAAAAATAAAGCTGTCGTATTTCCTGCGTTAAAAATGGGACTGGGATATAAATGGATATCACCATGGGAGACTATAGCTTACTTGAACTTAATATCTGTGTCTTTTGTGGTATAGAAATTCATCAGTTCATCCTTATCCATTGTGGCCCATTGTCCATAGAATCAAAGGACACAACTAACAACAGAGTCAGCACCAGCAGATAGAGGAGACAGCTAACAATAGAGCCAGCAACGGCAGACAAAGGAAAGAGGCTAACAATAGAGCCAGAACAGCAGACAAAGACGATAGCTAACAATAGAGCCAACAGACAAAGAAGACAGCAAACAATAGAGCCAGCACCAGCAGACAAAGAAAACAGCGAACAACAGAGCCACTAACAGCAGACAAAGGAGACAGCTAACAATAGAGCCAGCACCAGCAGACAAAGGACACAGCTAACAAAAGAGGCAACACCAGCAAACGAGGCATCACCAGCAAACGAGGCATCAACCCAGACAAGGAACAGGAAGGCGTTAATCACTTCCTGATTCCATTTGACAACAAACTTAATAATTCGTACATTATCATAGGACAGGATTCCCCCCCCCCCCCCCCCCACACACACACACACACACCACCCACGCCCTGGCTCTATCTTCACTTCCCTATAGTCACATGATAAAAGATAAGAGGTTACCAATTTCTACTGATAATGACAGGGAGCTTGTACTCTCTGCACCCCACAATAATCTCCCTTTTTGGTTATAAATATAGATAGAATTTATTGGCTTTCAGAGAGATGGTATCTCTCTCTCCACGTCCGCAGTCTCACCCTTCCTGCTTGTAAGACGTGGGAATTTAACAAAGAAGAGAATGCAGTAAATTATATAGTAAATTTATATCATTTTCAGTTTAGATAAAGAACTTATATTTATCATTTCAAAGACAATGCTTCAAGTATCGTCCTTATGCCACAGTTATTTTTTTTTTTTAGCTTCTGTCACTCGTTGTAAGGTGGGTCACTGTCGGATTCCTTCGTGTGCAACTACGAACCTGACTTCAGATATGAAAGTTCGAATCTCGTGGAAGATGGCTACAGAAACTAGAGGTCAAGACTTCAAAACTGAAAGTGAAGCCTCTAGATTGAGGTGTTCAGGGTTCGAAATCAGGAACTTGGACATTGATAACAAAGAAAAGGTATAGGCTTCAAAACTGTGGGACTAAGCTTCAAAAGCTTCAAAATCTTAATGCAAAGCATCTAAACTTAACCCTTAAGCACGGCGGTACGACCCTTGAGCACGACGGTACGTCCCTTGAACACGGTGGTATGACCGAGCACGACAGTACGACCTTTGATCACGACGGTACGTCCCTTGAGCACGGCGGTACGACTCTTGAGCACCACGGTACGACCCTTGAACACGACTTTGGTAGGATCCTTGAGCAAGACGGTGTGACCTTTCGAACTGATTCTTCAAAGGGTCAGGACAAAAGCTTGTGCCGTCATGCAGGTGTGGGAGGTTGGGGTTGGTGGGAGGGAGGGGTCATCATGGACTGCAGTCATCTGAGGGAAGACTCATGAAGCGCCAGGAAGTGGCTGGACTCCAGCAGAAACAGCGGAGGAATCACACAGATCATAGTACGATAGTTGTATTGGATATGATTACCGGCGGTGGTCAGGGAGGTCACAGTGATGATGGTGGAGGTCAGGGAGGTCACAGTGATGATGGTGGAGGTCAGGGAGGTCACAGTGATGATGGTGGAGGTCAGGGAGGTCACAGTGATGATGGTGGAGGTCAGGGAGGTCACAGTGATGATGATGGTGGAGGTCAGGGAGGTCACAGTGATGATAGTGAAGGTCAGGGAGGTCACAGTGATGATGGTGGAGGTCAGGGAGGTCACAGTGATGATGGTGGAGGTCAGGGAGGTCACAGTGATGATGATGATGGTCAGGGAGGTCACAGTGATGGTGGTAGAGGTCAGGGAGGTCACAGTGATGATGGTGGAGGTCAGGGAGGTCACAGTGATGGTGGTAGTGGTCAGGGAGGTCACAGTGATGATGGTGGAGGTCAGGGAGGTCACAGTGATGATGGTGGAGGTCAGGGAGGTCACAGTGATGATGGTGGAGGTCAGGGAGGTCACAGTGATGATGGTGGAGGTCATGGAGGTCACAGTGATGATGATGGTGGAGGTCAGGGAGGTCACAGTGATGATGGTGGAGGTCAGGGAGGTCACAGTGATGATGGTGGAGGTCAGGGAGGTCACAGTGATGATGGTGGAGGTCAGGGAGGTCACAGTGATGATCATGATGGTCAGGGAGGTCACAGTGATAATGGTGGAGGTCAGGGAGGTCACAGTGATGATGATGATGGTCAGGGAGGTCACAGTGATGATGATGGTGGAGGTCAGGGAGGTCACAGTGATGATGATGGTGGAGGTCAGGGAGGTCACAGTGATGATGATGATGGTCAGGGAGGTCACAGTAATGATGATGGTGGAGGTCAGGGAGGTCACAGTGATGATGATAATGGTCAGGGAGGTCACAGTAATGATGATGGTGGAGGTCAGGAGATCACAGTGATGATGGTGGAGGTCAGGGAGGTCACAGTGATGATGGTGGAGGTCAGGGAGGTTACAGTGATGATGATCATGGTCATGGAGGTCACAGTGATGATGATGGTGGAGGTCAGGGAGGTCACAGTGATGATGGTGGAGGTCAGGGAGGTCACAGTGATGATGATGATGGTCAGGGAGGTCACAGTGATGATGATGGTGGAGGTCAGGGAGGTCACAGTGATGATGGTGGAGGTCAGGGAGGTCACAGTGATGATGATGATGGTCAGGGAGATCACAGTGATGATGATGGTGGAGGTTAGGGAGGTCATAGTGATGATGGTGGAGGTCAGGGAGGTCACAGTGATGATGATGGTGGAGGTCAGGGAGGTCACAGTGATGTGTTCTGTCATGATCTACAGATAACAGATAATAACAAGTGTAAATGTATTTTCTTTTTTTTTTGCGAAAGAAAACGGAAAATGGGAAACTGTATGGGGACATTGTAAATTAACTTGACCCCTTGTTGCAACGGTACGACCTCTGATTACGACTGTACGACCCTGGAGCATGACGACCTGGATGTCAGCCGGATCATTTATATCGTAACTTTGCTCCACCGCCTTCATGGGTCGTACCATCCTGCTCATGGGTCGTAACGTCTTGCTCAGTGGTCGTACCATCGTGTCCACTGGTCGTACCCTCGTGTTCACTGGTCGTACCGCCGTGTTCAATGGTCGTACCGCCGTGTTCAATGGTCGTACCGTTGCGTTCAATGTCGTACCCTCGTGTTCACTGGTCGTACCCTCGTGTTCACTGGTAGTACCGTTGTGTTCAACTGTCGTACCGTCTTGCTCAATGGTTGTACCCTCGTGTCACTGGTCGTACCGTCGTGTTCAAAGGTCGCACCGTCTTGTTCAATGGTCGTACCATCTAGTTCAAGAGGTGAAGTATATGATAGGAAACTAAAGTCATTCATTTGATTGATCAGATAATCATTAATTAATAACATTAATTAAGATAATTGATAATATTTTTTTTCTATGTATTGTGAAAATATGAGAAATATAGTCTTTATGGTGGTCAGTGTTTACATTCAAGATTAATGATGGAACTTAATAGACTAATCATTAAGTAATTGCTCTCTAGGGATGATTAATGGGTTGGCCATAACACATTGTAGGCAAATGATTAAGGGAACCATTTGTGCCATAAATTATTCCCTTTCATCTTCTTTATTTTGTCAACCACGATCGATGACAATTGGGATAGATTCAAGATTAATAGTGACAGATATTGCTATAATAAATCTGGTAATGAAGATAAATAAAGAGATTTGTTGGACAGACAACCATCAACTGGGGCTGGTTGGTAGGTGGGAAGTAGGTTATAGATAACAGACAGAGATGCCATACTGGTGGGTGTTGAAGGTGAGGGAATATACCACTTGATATAAGTGTTATGCCTGACTTCAGTAAACCAATTTATTATTATCGTTACTATCACTTCAAAGACACCCATACCTATACGCCTTACATGATTTCACCAAAGCTTTCCACTAACCCAGCTACAGCATGCGATTAATGGCCAACAAAGCTATCACCTTTGGGCTGCGAAGGGTCATTCTATGGCTTGTGGACCCCAGCGAGGGTCGTCTTTTGTGTTTTCTCTTCCTCGTAGACGATACCCCGTTGAGTGCGTCTGCAGGACGCCTCTATCGTCCTTACTCTCCTTCCAGAACACGTTTAACAACCCCTAGGGCTGAACCTCCTCCAAACACTGCTCTGTCAATCAAACCATGACTACAGTCGTGCATGTCAATCGTGTTTCAAACCTTTTCCCACTCCGTACAGTCTCGCCAGACCCCATACCCGTCCAGGCTGTTCAGATCAACCAGCTCCCAAACCCTGTTCCCATCCCCTGCCGCCTCACTGGGGCCTCAGCGCTCTTCAGTTTGTTCAAGTTTCTCTGCGTCACTTTTCGACCATCAGCTGAACCAGAAGGATCCCGTTAGTATTACTAAGTCGTCCAGTTATCTTCAACATTTTTTTTTTCGTAGACTCAAGACATTTGGACACCCCTGTGTGAACCCAAGAACATACAGAAAACCTTCATTTTTCACAGTCATTTTTTTTGCCTTGCTCGTCTCATCTTACTCACGATCGACCACACACCGGAGGTTGTAAGACAAGATGCACTGAAGGCCGTACAAGGTCAATCATTTTTTCCCTTTCGCTAAGTAAATATCAAGAGATGCTCAACATACTGGTTCTTACGACTCGCTGACTTAGGGAACGAGCTACTGCACCAATCTTACCACCTATATCTCCTGCAGAATGGATGCCTTAATTCAATGGAACGTTCTTTATCTTTTATCTATCTACACACACACACACACACACACACACACACACACACACACACACACACACACACACATCGTCACAATAGACGGCGTTTAAACTGAAAGAGTTTTGTCATCACTGTCATCAAATCTTCCTCATACCGTCCGTACCTTCTCCTCTTATTGAAGTTACTAAGCGTCCAAACAGCTGATCTCAGGATCTCATTCTTCAGTTCTGAAACAAAAAGATTTTTGAGCTAAAAAATACATTGAAGAGCGTAATTAGAATGAACTTTGAGTATTATTATATATTTTCCCTAATTATATACCTGCAATTTTTGGTACTTTTTGCAGAAAAATAGATTTCCGTTAAAATCTCATTATAAGAAGTATTTTTCATGCTGAATACATATCTAGGGTTGGAATATCATTTGGTTATATTTAAGACCCTTAATAAGGCTGTTAAATATAATCAATCTAAAAATATAATCTGATTATTTACATCGTAGTTACTGCGTAATTAGAATGAACTTCGAGTGTTTTAATACATTTTCCCCTGATTATTTGAAGTATAGAAGTGTTTCAATATCTCATTTTTCAATTCTGAAACAAAAAGTTTTTTGAGCTAAAAAATACCCTGAACTATTACCTGCAATTTTTGGCACTTTTTGCAGAAAAATAGATTTCCTTTAAAATCCCAATATAAGAAGTATTTTTCATGCTGAATACAAATCTGGTTTTGAAATATCATTTGGTCGTATTTCAGATGCTTAACTAAGCTGTTAAATTAAGTCAATCTAAGAATATCATCAATTATCCATCGCATTTACTGCGTAATTAGAATGAACTCGGAGTAGTGTGATATATTTTTCCTGATTATTTCAAGTATAGAAGTGTTTCAATATCTCATTTTTCAATTTTCAAACAAAAAGTTTTTTGAGCTAAAAATACCCTGAACTATTACCTGGAATTTTTTGTACTTTTTGCAGAAAATTAGATTTCCTTTAAAGTCTCATTATAAGAAGTATTTTTCATGCTGAATACATATCTAGGGTTGAAATATCATTTGGTTATATTTAAGACCCTTAATAAGGCTGTTAAATATAATCAATCTAAAAATATAATCTGATTATTTGCATCGTAGTTACTGCGTAATTAGAATGAACTTCGAGTGTTTTAATACATTTTCCCCTGATTATTTGAAGTATAGAAGTGTTTCAATATCTCATTTTTCAATTCTGAAACAAAAAGTTTTTTGAGCTAAAAAATACCCTGAACTATTACCTGCAATTTTTGGCACTTTTTGCAGAAAAATAGATTTCCTTTAAAATCTCAATATAAGAAGTATTTTTATGCTGAATACAAATTTGGAGTTGAAATATCATTTGGTCGTATTTCAGATGCTTAATTAGGCTGTTAAATTAAGTCAATCTAAGAATATCATCTATATGCATCGTATTTACTACGTAATTAGAATGGATTCGGAGTATTGTGATATATTTTTCCTGATTATTTCAAATATAGAAGTATTTCAATATCTCATTTTTCAATTTTCAAACAAAAAGTTTTTTGAGCTAAAAAATACCTTGAACTATTATTACCTGCAATTTTTTGTACTTTTTGTAGAAAATTAGAATTCGTATAAAATCTCATTATAAGAAGTATTTTTCATGCTGAATACATATCTAGGGTTGAAATATCATTTGGTTGTGATTAAGACCCTTAATGAATTTGTTAAATAAAGTCAATCTAAAACTATCATCTGATTATTTGCATCGTGGTTACTGCGTAATTACAATGAACTTTGAGTATTGTGATACATTTTCCCTGATTATATCAAGTATAGAAGTGTTTCAATATCTCATTTTTCAATTCTGAAACAAAAAGTTTTTTGAGGTAAAAAATACCCTGAACTATTACCTGCAATTTCTGGCACTTTTTGCCGAAAAATAGATTTCCTTTAAAATCTCAATATAAGAAGTATTTTTCATGCTAAATACAAATCTGGTTTTGAAATATCATTTGGTCGTATTTCAGATGCTTAACTAAGCTGTTAAATTAAGTCAATCTAAGAATATCATCAATTATCCATCGCATTTACAGCGTAATTAGAATGAACTCGGAGTAGTGTGATATATTTTTCCTGATTATTTCAAGTATAGAAGTGTTTCAATATCTCATTTTTCAATTTTCAAACAAAAAGTTTTTTGAGCTAAAAAATACCCTGAACTATTACCTGGAATTTTTTGTACTTTTTGCAGAAAATTAGATTTCCTTTAAATTCTCATTATAAGAAGTATTTTTCATGCTGAATACATATCTAGGGTTGAAATATCATTTGGTTATATTTAAGACCCTTGATAAGGCTGTTAAATATAATCAATCTAAAAATATAATCTGATTATTTGCATCGTAGTTACTGCGTAATTAGAGTGAACTTCGAGTGTTTTAATACATTTTCCCATGATTATTTCAAGTATAGAAGTGTTTCAATATCTCATTTTTCAATTCTGAAACAAAAAGTTTTTTGAGCTAAAAAATACCCTGAAAAATACCCTGCAATTTTTGGCACTTTTTGCAGAAAAATAGATTTCCTTTAAAATCTCAATATAAGAAGTATTCTTTATGCTGAATACAAATCTGGATTTGAAATATCATTTGGTCGTATTTCAGATGCTTAATTAGGCTGTTAAATTAAGTCAATCTAAGAATATCATCTATATGCATCGTATTTACTACGTAATTAGAATGGAATCGGAGTATTGTGATATATTTTTCCTGAGTATTTCAAGTATAGAAGTATTTCAATATCTCATTTTTCAATTTTCAAACAAAAAGTTTTTTGAGCTAAAAAATACCTTGAACTATTATTACCTGCAATTTTTTGTACTTTTAGTAGAAAATTAGAATTCGGATAAAATCTCATAAGAAGTATTTTTCATGCTGAATACATATCTAGGGTTGAAATATCATTTGGTTGTGTTTAAGACCCTTAGTGAATTTGTCAAATAAATTTAATCTAAAACTATTATCTGATTATTTGCATCGTGGTTACTGCGTAATTACAATGAACTTTGAGTATTGTGATACATTTTCCCTGATTATATCAAGTATAGAAGTGTTTCAATATCTCATTTTTCAATTCTGAAACAAAAAGTTTTTTGAGGTAAAAAATACCCTGAACTATTACCTGCAATTTTTGGTACTTTTTGCCGAAAAATAGATTTCCTTTAAAATCTCAATATAAGAAGAATTTTTCATGCTAAATACAAATCTGGTTTTGAAATATCATTTGGTCATATTTCAGATGCTTAACTAAGCTGTTAAATTAAGTCAATCTAAGAATATCATCAATTATCCATCGCATTTACAGCGTAATTAGAATGAACTCGGAGTAGTGTGATATATTTTTCCTGATTATTTCAAGAATAGAAGTGTTTCAATGTCTCATTTTTCAATTTTCAAACAAAAAGTTTTTTGAGCTAAAAAATACCCTGAACTATTACCTGGAATTTTTTGTACTTTTTGCAGAAAATTAGATTTCCTTTGAAGTCTCATTATAAGAAGTATTTTTCATGCTGAATACATATCTAGGGTTGAAATATCATTTGGTTATATTTAAGACCCTTAATAAGGCTGTTGAATATAATCAATCTAAAAATATAATATAATTAATTGCATCGTAGTTACTGCGTAATTAGAATGAGCTTCGAGTGTTTTAATACATTTTCCCCTGATTATTTGAAGTATAGAAGTGTTTCAATATCTTATTTTTTAATTCTGAAACAAAAAGTTTTTTGCAGAAAAATAGATTTCCTTTAAAATCTCAATATAAGAAGTATTTTTTATGCTGAATACAAATTTGGAGTTGAAATATCATTTGGTCGTATTTCAGATGCTTAATTAGGCTGTTAAATTAAGTCCATCTAAGAATATCATCTATATGCATCGTATTTACTACGTAATTAGAATGGATTCGGAGTATTGTGATATATTTTTCCTGATTGTTTCAAATATAGAAGTATTTCAATATCTCATTTTTCAATTTTCAAACAAACAGTTTTTTGACCTAAGAAATACCCTGAACTATTATTACCTGCAATTTTTTGTACTTTTTGTAGAAAATTAGAATTCTTATAAAATCTCATTATAAGAAGTATTTTTCATGCTGAATACATATCTAGGGTTGAAATATCATTTGGTTGTAATTAAGACCCTTAATGAATTTGTTAAATAAAGTCAATCTAAAACTATCATCTGATTATTTGCATCGTGGTTACTGCGTAATTACAATGAACTTTGAGTATTGTGATACATTTTCCCTGATTATATCAAGTATAGAAGTGTTTCAATATCTCATTTTTCAATTCTGAAACAAAAAGTTTTTTGAGGTAAAAAATACCCTGAACTATTACCTGCAATTTCTGGCACTTTTTGCCGAAAAATAGATTTCCTTTAAAATCTCAATATAAGAAGTATTTTTCATGCTAAATACAAATCTGGTTTTGAAATATCATTTGGTCGTATTTCAGATGCTTAACTAAGCTGTTAAATTAAGTCAATCTAAGAATATCATCAATTATCCATAGCATTTACGGCGTAATTAGAATGAACTCGGAGTAGTGTGATATATTTTTCCTGATTATTTCAAGTATAGAAGTGTTTCAATATCTCATTTTTCAATTTTCAAACAAAAAGTTTTTTGAGCTAAAAAATACCCTGAACTATTACCTGGATTTTTTTGTACTTTTTGCAGAAAATTAGATTTCCTTTAAAGTCTCATTATAAGAAGTATTTTTCATGCTGAATACATATCTAGGGTTGAAATATCATTTGGTTATATTTAAGACCCTTAATAAGGCTGTTAAATATAATCAATCTAAAAATATAATCTGATTATTTGCATCGTAGTTACTGCGTAATTAGAATGAACTTCGAGTGTTTTAATACATTTTCCCCTGATTATTTGAAGTATAGAAGTGTTTCAATATCTCATTTTTCAATTCTGAAACAAAAAGTTTTTTGAGCTAAAAAATACCCTGAACTATTACCTGCAATTTTTGGCACTTTTTGCAGAAAAATAGATTTCCTTTAAAATCTCAATATAAAAAGTATTTTTCATGCTGAATACAAATATGGTTTTGAAATATCATTTGGTCGTATTTCAGATGCTTAACTAAGCTCGTAAATTAAGTCAATCTAAGAATATCATCAATTATTCATCGCATTTACTGCGTAATTAGAATGAACTCGGAGTAGTGTGATATATATTTCCTGATTATTTCAATTATAGAAGTGTTTCAATATCTCATTTTTCAATTTTCAAACAAAAAGTTTTTTGAGCTAAAAAATACACAGAACTATTATTACCTGCAATTTTTTGTACTTTTTGTAGAAAATTAGAATTCGTATAAAATCTCATTATAAGAAGTATTTTTCATGCTGAATACATATCTAGGGTTGAAATATCATTTGGTTGTGTTTAAGACCCTTAATGAATTTGTTAAATAAAGTCAATCTAAAACTATCATCTGATTATTTGCATCGTGGTTACTGCGTAATTACAATGAACTTTGAGTATTGTGATACATTTTCCCTGATTATTTCAAGTATAGAAGTGTTTCAATATCTCATTTTTCAATTCTGAAACAAAAAGTTTTTTGAGGTAAAAAATACCCTGAACTATTACCTGCAATTTTTGGCTACTTTTTGCCGAAAAATAGATTTCCTTTAAAATCTCAATATAAGAAGTATTTTTCATGCTAAATACAAATCTGGTTTTGAAATATCATTTGGTCGTATTTCAGATGCTTAACTAAGCTGTTAAATTATGTCAATCTAAGAATATCATCAATTATCCATCGCATTTACAGCGTAATTAGAATGAACTCGGAGTAGTGTGATATATTTTTCCTGATTATTTCAAGTATAGAAGTGTTTCAATATCTCATTTTTCAATTTTCAAACAAAAAGTTTTTTGAGCTAAAAAATACCCTGAACTATTACCTGGAATTTTTTGTACTTTTTGCAGAAAATTAGATTTCCTTTAAAGTCTCATTATAAGAAGTATTTTTCATGCTGAATACATATCTAGGGTTGAAATATCATTTGGTTATATTTAAGACCCTTAATAAGGCTGTTAAATATAATCAATCTAAAAATATAATCTGATTATTTGCATCGTAGTTACTGCGTAATTAGAATGAACTTCGAGTGTTTTAATACATTTTCCCCTGATTATTTGAAGTATAGAAGTGTTTCAATATCTCATTTTTCAATTCTGAAACAAAAAGTTTTTTGAGCTAAAAAATACCCTGAACTATTACCTGCAATTTTTGGCACTTTTTGCAGAAAAATAGATTTCCTTTAAAATCTCAATATAAGAAGTATTCTTTATGCTGAATACAAATCTGGATTTGAAATATCATTTGGTCGTATTTCAGATGCTTAACTAAGCTCGTAAATTAAGTCAATCTAAGAATATCATCAATTATCCATCGCATTTACTGCGTAATTAGAATGAACTCGGAGTAGTGTGATATATTTTTCCTGAGTATTTCAAGTATAGAAGTATTTCAATATCTCATTTTTCAATTTTCAAACAAAAAGTTTTTTGAGCTAAAAAATACCCTGAACTATTATTACCTGCAATTTTTTGTACTTTTTGTAGAAAATTAGAATTCGTATAAAATCTCATTATAAGAAGTATTTTTCATGCTGTATACATATCTAGGGTTGATATATCATTTGGTTGTGCTTAAGACCCTTAATGAATTTGTTAAATAAAGTCAATCTAAAACTATCATCTGATTATTTGCATCGTGGTTACTGCGTAATTACAATGAACTTTGAGTATTGTGATACATTTTCCCTGATTATTTCAAGTATAGAAGTGTTTCAATATCTCATTTTTCAATTCTGAAACAAAAAGTTTTTTGAGGTAAAAAGATACCCTGCAATTTTTGGTACTTTTTGCCGAAAAATAGATTTCCTTTAAAATCTCAATATAAGAAGTATTTTTCATGCTAAATACAAATCTGGTTTTGAAATATCATTTGGTCGTATTTCAGATGCTTAACTAAGCTGTTAAATTAAGTCAATCTAAGAATATAATCAATTATCCATCGCATTTACTGCGTAATTAGAATGAACTGGGAGTAGTGTGATATATTTTTCCTGATTATTTCAAGTATAGAAGTGTTTCAATATGTCATTTTTCAATTTTCAAACAAAAAGTTTTTTGAGCAAAAAAATACCCTGAACTATTACCTGCAATTTTTGGCACTTTTTGCAGAAAAATAGATTTCCTTTAAAATCTCAATATAAGAAGTATTTTTCATGCTGAATACAAATCTGGTTTTGAAATATCATTTGGTCGTATTTCAGATGCTTAACTAAGGTCTTAAATTAAGTCAATCTAAGAATATCATCAATTATCCATCGCATTTACTGCGTAATTAGAATGAACTCGGAGTAGTGTGATATATTTTTCTTGATTATTTCAAGTATAGAAGTGTTTCAATATCTCATTTTTCAATTTTCAAACAAAAAGTTTTTTGAGCTAAAAAAATACCCTGAACTATTACCTGCAATTTTTTGTACTTTTTGCAGAAAATTATATTTCCTTTAAAGTCTCATTATAAGAAGTATTTTTCATGCTGAATACATATCTAGGGTTGAAATATCATTTGGTTATATTTAAGACCCTTAATAAGGCTGTTAAATATAATCAATCTAAAAATATAATCTGATTATTTGCATCGTAGTTACTGCGTAATTAGAATGAACTTCGAGTGTTTTAATACATTTTCCCCTGATTATTTGAAGTATAGAAGTGTTTCAATATCTCATTTTTCAATTCTGAAACAAAAAGTTTTTTGAGCTAAAAAATACCCTGAACTATTACCTGCAATTTTTGGCACTTTTTGCAGAAAAATAGATTTCCTTTAAAATCTCAATATAAGAAGTATTTTTCATGCTGAATACAAATATGGTTTTGAAATATCATTTGGTCGTATTTCAGATGCTTAACTAAGCTCGTAAATTAAGTCAATCTAAGAATATCATCAATTATCCATCGCATTTACTGCGTAATTAGAATGAACTCGGAGTAGTGTGATATATTTTTCCTGAGTATATCAAGTATAGAAGTATTTCAATATCTCATTTTTCAATTTTCAAACAAACAGTTTTTTGAGCCTAAGAAATACCCTGAACTATTATTACCTGCAATTTTTTGTACTTTTTGTAGAAAATTAGAATTCGTATAAAATCTCATTATAAGAAGTATTTTTCATGCTGAATACATATCTAGGGTTGAAATATCATTTGGTTGTAATTAAGACCCTTAATGAATTTGTTAAATAAAGTCAATCTAAAACTATCATCTGATTATTTGCATCGTGGTTACTGCGTAATTACAATGAACTTTGAGTATTGTGATACATTTTCCCTGATTATTTCAAGTATAGAAGTGTTTCAATATCTCATTTTTCAATTCTGAAACAAAAAGTTTTTTGAGGTAAAAAATACCCTGAACTATTACCTGCAATTTCTGGTACTTTTTGCCGAAAAATAGATTTCCTTTAAAATCTCAATATAAGAAGTATTTTTCATGCTAAATACAAATCTGGTTTTGAAATATCATTTGGTCGTATTTCAGATGGTTAATTAGGCTGTTAAATTAAGTCAATCTAAGAATATCATCTATATGCATCGTATTTACTAAGTAATTAGAATGGATTCGGAGTATTGTGATATATTTTTCCTGATTATTTCAAGTCTAGAAGTGTTTCAATATCTCATTTTTCAATTTTCAAACAAACAGTTTTTTGAGCTAAAAAATACCCTGAACTATTATTACCTGCAATTTTTTGTACTTTTTGTAGAAAATTAGAATTCGCATAAAATCTCATTATAAGAAGTATTTTTCATGCTGCATACACATCCAGGATTGAAATATCATTTGGTTGTGTTTAAGACCCTTAATGAATTTGTTAAATAAAGTCAATCTAAAACTATCATCTGATTATTTGCATCGTGGTTACTGCGTAATTACAATGAACTTTGAGTATTTTGATACATTTTCCCTGATTATTTCAAGTATAGAAGTGTTTTAATATCTCATTTTTCAATTCTGAAACAAAAAGTTTTTTGAGGTAAAAAATACCCTGAACTATTACCTGCAATTTTTGGTCCTTTTTGCAGAAAAATAGATTTCCTCTAAAATCTCAATATAAGAAGTATTTCTCACGCTGAATACAAATTTGGAGTTGAAATATCATTAGGTCGTATTTCAGATGCTTAACTAAGCTGTTTAATTAAGTCAATCTAAGAGTATCATCAATTATCCATCGCATTTATTGCGTGATTAGAATGAACTTGGAGTAGTGTGATATATTTTTCCTGATTATTTCAAGTATAGAAGTGTTTCAATATCTCATTTTTCAATTTTCAATCAAAAATTTTTTTGAGGTAAAAAATACCCTGAACTATTACCTGCAATTTTTTGTATTTTTTGCAGAAAATTAGATTTCCTTTAAAGTCTCATTATAAGAAGTATTTTTCATGCTGAATACATATCTAGGGTTGAAATGTCATTTGGTTATATTTAAGACCCTTGATAAGGCTGTTAAATATAATCAATCTAAAAATATAATCTGATTAGTTGCATTGTAGTTACTGCGTAATTAGAATTAACTTCGAGTGTTTTAATACATTTTCAACCTATTATTTGAAGCATAGAAGTGTTTCAATATCTCATTTTTCAATTCTGGAACAAAAAGTTTTTTGAGCTAAAAAATACCCTGAACTATTACCTGCAATTTTTGGCACTTTTTGCAGAAAAATAGATTTCCTTTAAAATCTCAATATAAGAAGTATTTTTCATGCTGAATACAAATCTGGTTTTGAAATATCATTTGGTCGTATTTCAGATGCTTAACTACGGTTTTAAATATAGTCAATCTAAGAATATCATCAATTATCCATCGCATTTACTGCGTAATTAGAATGAACTCGGAGTATTGTGATATATTTTTCCTAATTATTTCAAGTATAGAAGTGTTTCAATATCTCATTTTTGAATTTTCAAACAAAAAGTTTTTTGAGCTAGAAAAAATACCTGCAATTACCTGCAATTTTTTGTACTTTTGCAGAAAATTAGATTTCCTTTAAAGTCTCATTATGAGAAGTATTTTTCATGCTGAATACATATCTAGGGTTGAAATATCATTCGGTTATATTCAAGACCCTTAATAAGGCTGTTAGATATAATCAATCTAAAAATATAATCTGATTATTTGCATCGTAGTTACTGCGTAATTAGAATGAATTTCGAGTGTTTTAATTCATTTTCCCCTGATTATTTGAAGTATAGAAGTGTTTCAATATCTCATTTTTCAATTCTGAAACAAAAAGTTTTTTGAGCTAAAAATACCCTGAACTATTACCTGCAATTATTAGCACTTTTTGGAGGAAAATAGATTTATTTTAAAATCTCTATATAAGAAGTATTCTTTATGCTGAATACAAATTTGTAGTTGAAATATCATTTGGTCGTATTTCAGATGGTTAATTAGGCTGTTAAATTAAGTCAATCTAAGAATATCATCTATATGCATCGTATTTACTAAGTAATTAGAATGGATTCGGAGTATTGTGATATATTTTTCCTGAGTATTTTCAAGTATAGAAGTATTTCAATATCTCATTTTTCAATTTTCAAACAAAAAGTTTTTTGAGCTAAAAAATACCCTGAACTATTATTACCTGCAATTTTTTGTACTTTTTGTAGAAAATTAGAATTCGGATAAAATCTCATTATAAGAAGTATTTTTCATGCTGAATACATATCTAGGGTTTAAATATCATTTGGTTGTGTTTAAGACCCTTAATGAATTTGTTAAATAAAGTCAATCTAAAACTATCATCTGATTATTTGCATCGTGGTTACTGCGTAATTACAATGAACTTTGAGTATTTTGATACATTTTCCCTGATTATTTCAAGTATAGAAGTGTTTTAATATCTCATTTTTCAATTCTGAAACAAAAAGTTTTTTGAGGTAAAAAATACCCTGAACTATTACCTGCAATTTTTGGTCCTTTTTGCAGAAAAATAGATTTCCTCTAAAATCTCAATATAAGAAGTATTTCTCACGCTGAATACAAATTTGGAGTTGAAATATCATTAGGTCGTATTTCAGATGCTTAACTAAGCTGTTTAATTAAGTCAATCTAAGAGTATCATCAATTATCCATCGCATTTATTGCGTGATTAGAATGAACTTGGAGTAGTGTGATATATTTTTCCTGATTATTTCAAGTATAGAAGTGTTTCAATATCTCATTTTTCAATTTTCAATCAAAAATTTTTTTGAGGTAAAAAATACCCTGAACTATTACCTGCAATTTTTTGTATTTTTTGCAGAAAATTAGATTTCCTTTAAAGTCTCATTATAAGAAGTATTTTTCATGCTGAATACATATCTAGGGTTGAAATGTCATTTGGTTATATTTAAGACCCTTAATAAGGCTGTTAAATATAATCAATCTAAAAATATAATTTGATTATTTCCATCGTAGTTACTGCGTAATTAGAATGAACTTCGAGTGTTTTGATACATTTTCCCTGATTATTTGAAGTATTGAAGTGTTCCAATATCTCATTTTTCAATTCTGGAACAAAAAGTTTTTTGAGCTAAAAAATACCCTGAATTTATGTCACTTTTTGCAGAAAAATAGATTTCCTTTAAAATCTCAATATAAGAAGTGTTCTTTATGCTGAATACAAATTTGGAGTTGAAATATCAATGGGTCGTATTTCAGATGCTTAATAAGTCTATTAACTTAAGTCAATCTAAGAATATCATCCATATGCATCGTAGTTACTGCTTAATTAGAATGGATTCGGAGTATGGTGATGTATTTTTCCTAATCATTTCAAGTATAGAAGTATTTCAATATCTCATTTTTCAATTTTCAAACAAAAAGTTTTTTGAGCTAAAAAATACCCTGAACTATTATTGCTTGTAATTTTTTGTATTTTTTGTAGAAAATTAGAATTCGTATAAAATCTCATTATAAGAAGTATTTTTCATGCTGAATACATATCTAGGGACGAAATATCATTTGGTCGTGTTTGAGACCCTTAATAAATTTGTTAAATAAAGTCAATCTAAAACTATCATCTGATTATTTGCATCGTGGTTACTGCGTAATTACATTGAACTTTGAGTATCGTGATTCATTTTCCCTGATTATTTCAAGTATAGAAGTGTTTCAATATCTCATTTTTCAATTTTCAAACAAAAAGTTTTTTGAGGTAAGAAATACCCTGAAAATTTTTTGTGCATTTTTTTAGAGAATTAGATTTCCTTTAAAATCTCATTATAAGAAGTATTTTTCATGCCGAATACATATCTAGGGTTGAAATATCATTTGGTTGTATTGAAGACCCTTAATAAGGCTGTGAAATAAAATCAATCTAAGAATATAATCTGATTATTTGCATCGTAGTTACTGCGTAATTAGAATGAACTTCGAGTATTGTGATGCATTTTCCCTGATTATTTCAAGTATAGAAGTGTTTCAATATCTCCTTTTTCAATTCTGAAACAAAAAGTTTTTTGAGCTAAAAAATACCCTGAACTATTATTACCTGCAATTTTTGGTGCTTTTTGTAGAAAAATAGATTTCCTTTAAAATCTCAATATAAGAAGTATTCTTTATGCTGAATCCAAATTTGGAGTTGAAGTATCATTTGGTCGTATTTCAGATGCATAATTAGGTTGTTAATTTAAGTCTAAGAATTTAATTTAATCTAAGAATATCATCTATATACATCGTATTTACTGCGTAATTAGAATGGATTTTGAGTATTGTGATATATTTTCCTTATTATTTCAAGTATAGAAGTGTTTCAATATCTCATTTTTCAATTTTCAAACAAAAAGTTCTTTGAGGTACGAAATACCCTGAAAATTTTTTGTGCATATTTTAGAGAATTAGATTTCCTTTAAAATCTCGCTATAAGAAGTATTTTTCATGCTGAATACATATCTAGGGTTGAAATATCATTTGGTTGTATTTAAGACCCTTAATAAGGCTGTGAAATAAAATCAATCTAAAAATATAATATTATTTGTATCGTAGTTACTGCGTAATTAGAATGAACTTCGAGTATTGTGATACATTTTCCCTGATTATTTGAGATATAGAAGTGTTTCAATATCTCACTTTTCAATTCTGAAACAAAAAGTTTTTTGCAGAAATATAGATTTCCTTTAAAATCTCAATATAAGAAGTAATTTTTATGCTGAATACAAATTTGGAGTTGAAATATCATTTGGTCGTATTTCAGATGCTTAATTAGGTTGTTAAATTAAGTCAGTTAAGAATATCATCTATATGCATCGTATTTACTGCGTAATTAGAATGGATTTGGAGTATTGTGATATATTTTTCCTGATTATTTCAAGTATAGAAGTGTTTCAATATCTCATTTTTCAATTTTCAAACAAAAAGTTTTTTGAGGTAGAAAATACCCTGAACTATTACCTGGAATTTTTTGTACTTTTTGCAGAAAATTAGATTCCCTTTAAAATCTCTTTATAAGAAGTATTTTTCATGCTGAATACATATCTTGAGGTTGAAATATCATTTGGTTGTATTTAAGACCCTTAATTAATTTGTTAAATGAAGTCAATCTAAAAATATCATCTGATTATTTGCATCGAAGTTACTGCGTAATTACAATGAACTTTGAATGTTGTAATATATTTTCCCTGATTATTTCAAGTACAGAAGTGTTTCAATATCTCATTCTTTAATTCTGAAACAAAAAGTTTTTTGGGCTAAAAAATACCCTGAACCATTACCTGCAATTTTTGGTACTTTTTGCAGAAAATTAGATTTCCTTTAAAATCTCATTATAAGAAGTATTTTTCATGCTGAATACATATCTAGGGTTGAAATATCATTTGGTTGTATTTAAGACCCTTAATAAGGCTGTTAAATATAATCAATCCAAAAATATAATCTGATTATTTGCATCGTTGTTACTGCGTAATTAGAATGAACTTCTAGTATTGTGATACATTTTCCCTGATTATTTAAAGTATAGAAGTATTTCAGTATCTCATTTTTCAATTCTGAAACAAAAAGTTTTTTGGGCTAAAAAATACCCTGAACCATTACCTGCAATTGTTGGTACTTTTTGCAGAAAAATAGATTTCCCATAAAATCTCATTATAAGAAGTATTTTTTATGCTGAATACAAATTTGGAGTTGAAATATCATTTGGTCGTATTTCAGATGCTTAATTATGTCGTTAAATTAAGTCAGTCTAAGAATTTAATCTATATGCATCGTATTTACTGCTTAATTAGAATGGATTCGGAGTATGGTGATATATTTTTCCTGATTATTTCAAGTATAGAAGTGTTTCAATATCTCATTTTTCAATTTTCAAACAAAAAGTTTTTTGAGGTAGAAAATACCCTGAACTATTACCTGGAATTTTTTGTACTTTTTGCAGAAAATTAGATTCCCTTTAAAATCTCATTATAAGAAGTATTTTTCATGCTGAATACATATCTAGGGTTGAAATATCATTTGGTTGTATCTAAGACCCTTAATTAATTTGTTATATAAAGTCAGTCTAAAAATATCATCTGATTGTTTGCATCGAAGTTACTGCGTAATTAGAATGATCTTTGAGTATTGTGATATATTTTCCCTGATTTTTTTCAAGTATAGAAGTGTTTCAATATCTCATTTTTCAATTCTGAAACAAAAAGTTTTTTGAGCTGTAAAATACCCTGAACTATTACCTGCAAGGAATGTCTACGCCATCCTCATTCTACCTAGACTCGCCTACACCTTCCAGCCTGGTCCTCCTCACTATCAGCTACACAGAGGGACCAGCTCGCTAGAAAGAACGCAGAAAAGATCACACAAAATCATCCTGGCCCCACCTTACACCACCTACCAACACGCCCTCATCTCCCTGAATCATCCTGGCCCCACCTTACACCACCTACCAACACGCCCTCATCTCCCTGAATCATTCTGGCCCCACCTTACACCACCTACCAACACGCCCTCATCTTCCTGAACCTTTTCACCCTGTACGACCAAGACAGGCAACCCATACGGCAGTTTGGAAATAAACTGTTGACACACCCTGTCATAGGGACCTCCTCCCTCCCCGACGCCCCTCCATCATAGACCACCGTTCGTCACCACAATCGACCTGTACCAATCAGAGCTCGTACTGACAGATATTAAAACAGTCCTGTACCTACCATCGTGACCTTCATAAACAGGTCATGAACACGTGCAAGCGAACTGCTTAGTTTTCTGTTAGTTAAGGTACGTGGTATGTAAACTACTGTAGTACTGTAACTATTCATCACTTAGTCTTCACTCAAGCTTATAATGTAATCATCCGTGTATATCTACCACCCTGGCTGTCAAAATGTCCCACATATATGCTCATCCAATGTGTGGAAATATCTAACTCACTCTAATCTTAAACTCTCGTGTGATTAGTTAACTGGTAATTAGCATGACCACCCAGTTCTGTAATATCTGATGCACCTCAACTGTGTATTTCCGACCAAATGGCTGCCTGTATCCAATAGACCGTTATTTATTTATTTATTTATTGATAAGGAAGGTGGGAAGGTAACGAGATGAAACAATCAGTTGACACACTCCAATATGGCCAGCAGCGCTCCAGCTCCACCTGAAGTGTCTGCTTATGACATGAGTGACAACCTCACTGGGAAATTGACGACTTGGTAACTCTGTATAATTTCGCACATAGGGACGAAATTCCCGAGATAATTTCAGTGTTTCTGACGCTAGGTGAAGGTCCAAATGCCACATGACCTCTTTTACCTTCGTTTTTCTTGTTTATCAACTTAGAGGAATATTTGTAAGGAGGTGATTAAGTATTTCACGAGTAGCATTAGTTTGGTAGTTTATTTAAAGTGTAATGAGTTGTTACAGTAAAACAAGGCCAGCATAATGATGCAGGTCAAATACCATGATACCACGAGAATCGAACCGAGGACCACTTGTGTGGCAAGCCAGGTAGGACACCTACAAGGATGTGTGTGTGTGTGTGTGTGTGTGTGTGTGTGTGTGTGTGTGTGTGTGTGTAATACAGGGTTGGGGTTAGAGGTGATATTTACTTTAGTATCATCATTGTTGCCTTCCTCTTCACATCTTCTCTATTACTGTCTGTACTTCTTTTGGTGTGGTGACCCAAATATATTGTATCATTCCCAACGATATCACACGCTTGCTGAATATTTCCTTATACATATATTTAAATGATCTTTTCAAATGTTCTGGTAGACAATCTGTCTATTCAACTTCTGGTAGACAATTTGTCTACTTATCTCCTAACAAGGTGTCCCTCTGGAGGTCAGACCCGCCACTTGTTGAAGGCTTCAACAAAGCGAAAAGTGGCAGATGTGCTGCTTCATGTATCTCTTTATCGGTTGCCTATGTAACCCTCTGTATCAGTTTCTCTCCTGTAATTATTCAGTATATATTCCATGTACCCTAGATATTCCATGTACCCTAGATATTCCATGTATCCTAGATATTCCATGTACCCTAGATATTCCATGTACCCTAGATATTCCATGTATCCTAGATATTCCATGTACCCTAGATATTCCATGTACCCTAGATATTCCATGTATCCTAGATATTCCATGTACCCTAGATATTCCATGTACCCTAGATATTCCATGTACCCTAGATATTCCATGTACCCTAGATATTCCGTGTACCCTAGATATTCCATGTACCCTAGATATTCCATGTATCCTAGATATTCCATGTACCCTAGATATTCCATGTACCCTAGATATTCCGTGTACCCTAGATATTCCATGTACCCTAGATATTCCATGTACCCTAGATATTCCATGTACCCTAGATATTCCATGTACCCTAGATATTCCATGTATCCTAGATATTCCATGTACCCTAGATATTCCATGTACCCTAGATATTCCATGTACCCTAGATATTCCATGTACCCTAGATATTTCGTGTATCCTAGATATTCTATCTGTCTCTGACGGGATGGAGGTTCCCCTGGGTCCCACCCGGGCCCACCTGTCACCCTCCTATGTCCATGTACTGTACCCACTGTACGTTCTATACTGCCCTCCTCCACCTACCCCTAGATATGTGCCCGCCACCCATACTCTCACTGTAAGGCTTCTCTCTCTCTCTCTCTCTCTCTCTCTCTCTCTCTCTCTCTCTCTCTCTCTCTCTCTCTCTCTCTCTCTCTCTCTCTCTCTCTATGAAGAGAGAGTTTTTTAAAGTCCAGATCTTAAGAAAATTCTCCTGGATTCTGTAGCGTTGTACCAAGGAAGCACACGCCGTCACGGTGACCACACACACACACTACGTGACGCAGAGAAGCCGTCACATAGCCACACAGACCACGTGACGCAGAGAAGTCTTCACGATAGCCAAACAGACCATGTGACGCAGACAAGCCGTCACATTGGCCACACACACGCGACGTGACGCAGACAAGCCGTCACAATAGACACGCTGACCACGTGACGCAGACGAGCCGTCACAATAGACACGCTGAACACGTGACGCAGACGAGCCGTCACAATAGACACGCTGACCACGTGACGCAGTCAAGCCGTCATAATAGACACACAGACCACGTGACGCAGTCAAGCCGTCTCGATAGTTAAACTGATCACGTGGCGCTAATTGCCCGTGGCTAGTTGGTGCCGTGACGTCACCATCGGCGATCTTGCAGTGCCTCCCTCGGGTCACAGCACTTTCGCCCTTATTCACCCCGTCCTTGAAGATGAAAACTGTGTATGGACGAGTCACAAGGAGATAACTCCCACGCAAGACCAAGGAAAAACACCTAATGTACTCGTGGTTTAGGTATCAAATTACCATATCTACAGGTATCTCAGAAGAGAAAATGCTAAGACACGATTATGGATTATTCCTCACCTCTATATCGCAATATCATTGGTGTCATATTGATATACCATGATATGAAGAGTGAAAATGCAGGATAATTTCGAACTAATGCGTGAACGATATAAGGGTGGATCCACTTGCAACAGATGGTCCTTAAAGATAGGGAAATTTAGCCTCTATATTGTTATGCTTGAAGGGTGAAAGGCACTTCTGTTGGGAGTTTATCATAGGTGAATTTCGCCTTTTTGTCATATTACTTTAAGGGCAGAACTCTCTTGCTGTCTGTCAGGGGGAACCCGATCTCGTCGGGCGTCGGGTCAGTCGGCCTCCGTCACCGACCACGTGACGCCAACGGGAGGGTAAGCCCCGCGTCACACGCCTCTGGTGACCACAACTGGCGTCACGCTCCAGTGGGGGGGGGGGGGGAGGTGAAGGCGTGACGGGTCGATTCGTCACATGTCTGGTGGCTGGGACAGTGTTACGGTCCTTCCTAATTGTCAAAGGTAACCTGAGTTTATACTTTACCTAAATCCACGTGAAGTTAACCCAAATCCTTTTTAAGGTCACCTAAACTACCTAAAGATAACCTAAATTCATCTTTAAAGTCATCCATAATCCTCCTTCACGGTGAAGGTTTTGCATATATATATATATATATATATATATATATATATATATATATATATATATATATATATATATATATATGTATATATATATATATATATATATATATATATATATATATATATATATATATATATATATATATACATATATATATATATATATATTCCTGAGTCCACGGGGAAATGAAACACGATAAGTTCCCAAGTGCACTTTCGTGTCATGATCACATCATCAGGGGAGCTACAAGAAAGAAATATAAGAGTCAGTTGATGTACAACGATATGGATATAATCATGTTATATAACAATATTATTTGTTCAAGAAATAGTGAATTTCCAATAGCCTCAGATTACCTCCAGTTCTTCAACTCGCCACATATGAAGAATTTTTCATCCTGACTCCAACAGTTGGTGAATAACTTCTCTAAAAATCAGAACCTGGATGAATATTCTTCATTTATTTCTGAAAAGAATGAGTTTTGATTGTAGTTTTCTCCGTGATGAATGAGCCAAGATCGGAGTATATTTTTTTAAACTCACATTTTCGTACATTTTGGTAAAAAAAAAAAGAAATGTTCCATTCTTATATTTTCCAGGAGAGAATTAAAACCACTAATGGATTTCAAATTTATATCGCCAGGAGATAGACAAAAAAAAAAATATCTGTCTTGGTGTGAGGTATATTTATTATACATTATTTGGTTTTTATGTAGAACATGGCAGATAGAAAACGTGATGCTAAATAATGTGATCAGAAGCTAAATAATGTAATCAGTGGCAGATGACCTTTTCTTTTCCCCCACATGTAATTCTGATGAATGAGGGAATATCACAGTTTTTTCTGTGGTGACCAGCAGCGTTGTCTGGTGTGTCTGGAGGAAGTCGTGTTGCAATGAAAATATTTTGAGGCTTGACTCCGTTGTCTGATAAGGATTGTCAACACTGGAGATACATTATCTTTCATGTCAGTGGGTTATGACCAGTGTCATCCTTCAGAAAAAACCTGATGAAACTGGAGGTTAGTTGATAACAATGATAAGAGAAAAACATTGATAAAGATACTGTCATGAATGTAAGTATTATTGCTTTTTACCTCTGCAATAACTACTTTACTACTATTACTAACGTTACTACAATAACTACTTTATTACTACCTTTACTATAATAACTACTTTACTACGATTACTACAATTACTACAATAACTACTTTACGACTACTACTGCCATTATTGCAATAATTAGTACTCCTACTACTATTACTACCATTACTACAATAATCACTTTACGACTACTACTACTACTACTACTACTACTACTACTACTACTACTACTACTACTACTACTACTGCTGTCACTACTACCGTAAGTACTTCTACCACTACTACTTCAATAACTGCTTTGCTATTGTGACTGGTATTACTACAGCAACAACAACAACTACTACTACTACTAATTCTACTACTATTTCTACTACAAGAAAATGGTTACAAATCCCTTGACGGAAACTCTCACCCAATCACCTTTCCGTCTACAGTTCTTAGACTTGCGCATACCATCATTCACACAGGAATGTAAAACAGTGACAGAATTTTTTTTTTTTCATCACACGGTTCTCACTATGGGTTGCCGACGAAATCGTTCATGTCTGACAAATCTGTTTGATTCATCATAAATCATAATTAACATTCGTGTTCAAAGTAGAACTACTGATGTCCACTATTTACCTTTTTTTTCAGAACGAATTTGATAAAAGTTTAGCGTCAAAGGCTTGCTGCTAGTCAGACGACACAGCTGAGGGCCGTGCTTCCGTGTTTAGGATGTTAGAGTTATGTGAGATTTAACCTCCCTTCAACTCAGGAGGTGTGGGCCCTATGCTCTAGGGCGGCCCGCTGGTTGCTGAGGGACCTAAGCACTGGGGCCTAGGGACTGCGTGACTGGTTAGACGTAACAACTGGTGTAGACAAAAGATCAGACTTTGGACTAACTTATTTGTCATAGTATATCAACATTCCCAGACGATACTACGCTGGGAAAGAAATCTACAACAGATTTTGAACGTCCGGAACTTCAGACTGACGTAGACAAACTGATTGATTTGGAATCACCGGTGACAAATGCATTTTGATTTCAATAGATTTTGCAGATCGGTTGTAAACTAATGAAGGCAAACCACAATATCAAACTTGAACAAAGTTCCTGGACTCATAATAAGGACCTTCCGAAGTTTGTGAACACATGGAATGATTAGATAATTACGGTGGTTGAGAGCATCATCATAGAAATAGACAAGATTAAACTTGACATATACTTCGTTTACAGGTCTGAGGGTAACATCCTTGGCGCATCCTTAGTTTACACGTAAATATTTAAGTATTCCTCTCTAAATCATCTTTATTGCTTTCTACTTTTACTACACTCATCCGTGAGTTTCTGATATCTTCTTCTATCATAAACAACGTCGAAAAATCCCACTAGTGTGTGATGCTGTTTGAATTCCTTTGTAAATTAGGGAGTGGAGCTCAAGCTATCGAGCTGCAGGAACCCCTGGATAAAGGGGGGTTTCTGGGGGTCATAGCTCCCCCAGAACCCTTTTCGTAAAAGGGTTCCTGGGGGGGATGTACCGTCATAACATAACAAATTACCATCATTAACAATGCAATTTCCACACGTGTTGTGGGTGAGACCTGAAACACGTTCCTCCACCAGTAAGCAAGACGCACCTCGCTAAGTTCCTTGGTTCCTGACAGGAGCCATCAGTAACACAGGTACTCACAAGACACTCACGAGACTCTCGGAAGGTTCTCACATGTTTTACAAAGACTCACATGAGTCTCACAAGACCAGTACATTAACTCAGGGGGTCATCTGTATATTCCTTCCTCTCGTATTTTCTTTTCGATGAGTCTAAATGTTCGTTAAGGATGAGTGATTACCCATGATCTTTCCCTCCTGATGAGTAAATGTTTAAGATGTTTTCCTACCTGGTGAGTAGATACCTATCATCTGTCCCTTCTGGTGAGTAAATGCTAATGATCTTTCCCTCTTGGACGGTAAATGTCCATGATCCTTCTCTCCTGGTGAGTAATTACCTATGATCTTTCTCGCATGGTGAGTAAATATTCATGGTCTTTCTTTCTGGTGGGTAATTTCCTAATATACTTTTCTCTAAATGAGCAATTACCTATAATGTTTCTCTTTGGGTGAGTAACCACCCATGTTCTCTCCCCTCCCCGTGAATAAATACTTTTGATCTATCTATGCTGGTGAGTAAGTACCCATAATTTTTACCTCCTGGTGAGTAAAAACCTATAATTTTTATCTCCTGGCGAGTAAATACTTTTATTCACGCTTGATTCATGATCTTTCCCTCCTGGTGAGTAACCACCTATGGTCCTCAGCCCTGGTGAGTACGTACCTCCCATCTTTCCCTCGTGTGAGTAGATACTTACCATCTTTCCCTCCTGGTGAGTAAATGTCTATCATCATCTTCCTCTCCTGGTGGGTAAATACCCACGACCTTCTTCCCCTCAGGTGTTAGTACTCATGACCTTCCCCTCCTGGTGGCGAGCGACGTCTGACTTCCTCTCACAGTGAGTAGATGATCCTCCTCCTCCTCATGTGAGTCAGGCACGGGAGAACCACAGGTATTTCCTTTCCGGTGTGTGTGTGTGTGTGTGTGTGTGTGTGTGTGTGTCTTGCTTGCCTGCAAGAAGTGTTGGCTTTTGTTTCCTCAGTGAAGCAGAACAGATGGTGTTCTGTTACCACCACATCACCACCACCACCACATCACCAACACTGCCTCCTCCTCCACCACCACCACCAGAAGCATCATCAGTGAGGGGGAGGCGTGACCCCCCCAGCTTCCGGTGCGGGTCATCGCGAGGTCAGTAATCACCACCTCTGACAGGTTAGACCGGATGTCACGTGTTACTGCCGCTCAAGACAGGCTAGTGTTGGTCGGGGTTGGTGAGGTGTGAAGTGGAGGGTTGGGGTTTAATTTGGACTGCAGAGGTTGCTGGTTAGTTAAGAAGTGGGAGAGTAAGAGGGGAGTACACACACACACACACACACACACACACACACACGCATATATATATATATATATATATATATATATATATATATATATATATATATATATATATATATATATATATATATATATATATGTGTATAATTTTTCCCTTTTTCATTCTTGCTGTTGCCCATGTAGCGAGGTCGCGCTAAGAACAGACGTAGAACGGCCATATTTCCACAGACCTTTCCGCAGTTTTCCCTGAACGCTTTATATACCCGGGTTCAATCCATTAACATCACGTTGCCCCCTGTATATCACATCGCTCTAATGCGCGTCTTACGCCATCCTGCATATTCAGAGACCATACAATCAAAACTTTTAAACTCCATCTCTCCATTTCCTCCTCACTTTGCTCTTTCTCCTTGCTTCCCCCACTTCGATATTTATACTCTCCTAGTCAACCTCTCTTCACTCATCCTCTCCATATGTCCAAACCATATCAGCACACTCTCCTCAACTCTCTGGTATATACTGTCTTACTAACCTGCCATTTCTTATTCGATCACCCCACCTAACACCACATTCTATCCTCGAACATCTCATTTCCAATACATCCAGCCTTTCCCGTTTTGTACCCACATGATATCGCCCACAGGTCTACCCCAGCAGACCATGGACCCTCTCCTTTCTCCAAGAACCATGTATTCACCTCCTTCACCACTACCAAACGTCTTTGCCCTCACAGACAGTAACCTCTTTGTCCGCACACTCCGCATTGCACAGGGCCTTAGCCCCCTTACCCACCTTATGGCTTATTCAGTTCGCATTGTTCCATCGGCTATCATGTTCACTACTGAGTTTCTAAAACACTCCACCTCCTCCAAGTTCTCTCCATACAATATCACATTCCAACTAACCTCTCTGTCTCCCATGTTAAACTTAGTGACCTTACTTTTATTCACATGAATTCTCATGTTTCTCCTTTGCCACAATCCCACATGATATATATATATATATATATATATATATATATATATATATATATATATATATATATATATATATATGTGTGTGTGTGTGTGTGTGTGTGTGTGTGTGTGTGTGTGTGTGTGTGTGTGTGTGTAATATCTATCAAAACACAGTAAAGAAAACCTTCACACCAGGAAACAAGAAAGTCTGCAGCGAGGCGGGGTGTGAACTCCCAGTAGTCGTTCAATAAACAGCCGGATCCCATTACAGAATTTTACTGTAATGTGTAAATTTGGAAGTGACAACTATTTCCCCTCGCCGTGTGAATATCTGCTGAAGAAGTGTTAGTTGGGGAAGAAAAGTTCCCCCTCATGAGAGGGCAGTTCCCCCTCACAGGCTCCAGCTCCCTCTATGCCAGTCCTGTTGGCTCCCTCACTGGGGTGAGGTTTTGTCCTGCTGGGATGAGGGATTGTCCTGCTCGAGTGAGGTTGTCCTGCTGGGGTGAGGTTTTGTCCTGCTGGGGTGAGGTTTTGTCCTGCTCGAGTGAGGTTGTCCTGCTGGGGTGAGGTTTTGTCCTGCTGAGATGAGGGATTGTCCTGCTCGAGTGAGGTTGTCCTGCTGGGGTGAGGTTTTGTCCTGCTGGGGTGAGGTTTTGTCCTGCTCGAGTGAGGTTGTCCTGCTGGGGTGAGGTTTTGTCCTGCTGGGGTCATGTTTCCCTGCTGGGACGAGATCTTTGTTGGCATGACGTAATGGCCCTCTGCTGGCGTCAGGTCTCCCCTGCTGAAGTAGGCAGCCTCTGCTCCTGCAATGTGAGGTTGCTCTGTCGAGCCTGGGATTCCCTTCCTGTCAGAGGTTGTTCTGCTGGTGTAGGGTCCTCCTGCTGGTGTGAGGTCCCCCTGCTGTTATGAGGTCCCCCCGCTGGCGTAGGGGTCCTCCTGCTGCTGTGGATTCTCCTGCTGCTGTGGAGTCCTCCTGCTGGTGTGGAGTCCTCCTGCTAGTGTAGGGTCCTGCTGCTGTTGTAGGATTTTCCTGCTGGTGTAGGGTCCTTTTGCTGGTGTGAGGTCCTTCTGCTGGCGTTATGTTCTCCTGCTAGTGTAGGGTCCTCCTGCTGGTGTGGGGTCCTTCTGCTGGTGTGGGGTCCTCCTACTGGTGTGGGGTCCTCCTGCTGGTGTGGGGTTCCTCTGCTGGTGTGGGGTCTCCTACTGGTGTGGGGTCCTCCTACTGGTGTGGGGTTCTCCTGCTGGTGTGGATTTTCCTGCTAGTGTGGGGTCCTCCTGTTAAAGTGAGGTCCTTCTGCTGGTGTGGGCTCTCCTGCTAGTGTGAGGTCCTTCTGCTGGTGCGGGGGTCTTCCTGCGCGTGTGAGGTCCTCCTGCAATTTGTCAGGTACGCTGGAGGCGAGATTTTCTCCAACTGTAGCCACTGTCGGTGTGGACACAGAATAGTAAAAAGTGGTAAATTTTCTATCTCTATGTTATTTGAGAAACAGAGTTACATAGACACAGACATAGGTACACAGACCACACAGACCCAATGTCCGAGCGAGGTGGTCTGGCCTTAACACTACCGAAAGATATGTAGTTCCTTTGAGAGCAAGAGAAGCAAAGAATAGCACACACACACACACACACACACACACACACAGAGAGAGAGAGAGAGAGAGAGAGAGAGAACGCACACCTTATCTTTACTCCTCGGCTTATCTGCTACAGATAACGTCGACTATGACTCATATACGGACCGGAAATGATCATTCTGCCAACGGCTTGTTATACAGACAGTTGTTGGCAATCTCTCTTTTTCCACCCCGTTACATCTACCAAACAGGTAAACCAATCAGTCCTGTAATGAAAAGCGATAGTATCTCAAAGTGAGGAATAGAGATAAAAGATAATGACTGAAAATTATCAATTATAATCCATTCCTGAATTAGACTCGATCGCTGGGAATAAAATGATCTTAATCCAGGTTCGGTACTTTCCACATTGTCATGCATTGTTGCCATGCAATATATCGGGCGAATCTACTCTCATGCAGTGTTGCCATATGACATCCTAGAAAGATATGATGATAGCGAGAGGTAGGAAATCACAACACAGTGAGGCCTGCAGGATACTAGGGGAGTCCTTCTGTCCCCTCCTGCCACTGTAGGATCATCTCCCCTCCTGCCACTGTAGGATCATCTCCCCTCCTGCCACTGTAGGATCATCTCCCCTCCTGCCACTGTAGGATCATCTCCCCTCCTGCCACTGTAGGATCATCTCCCCTCCTGCCACTGTAGGATCATCTCCCCTCCTGCCACTGTAGGATCATCTCCCCTCCTGCCACTGTAGGATCATCTCCCCTCCTGCCACTGTAGGATCATCTCCCCTCCTGCCACTGTAGGATCATCTCCCCTCCTGCCACTGTAGGATCATCTCCCCTCCTGCCACTGTAGGATCATCTCCCCTCCTGCCACTGTAGGATCATCTCCCCTCCTGCCACTGTAGGATCCTCTCCCCTCCTGCCACTGTAGGATCCTCTCCCCTCCTGCCACTGTAGGATCCTCTCCCCTCCTGCCACTGTAGGATCATCTCCCCTCCTGCCACTGTAGGATCATCTCCCCTCCTGCCACTGTAGGATCATCTCCCCTCCTGCCACTGTAGGATCATCTCCCCTCCTGCCACTGTAGGATCATCTCCCCTCCTGCCACTGTAGGATCCTCTCCCCTCCTGCCACTGTAGGATCCTCTCCCCTCCTGCCACTGTAGGATCATCTCCCCTCCTGCCACTGTAGGATCATCTCCCCTCCTGCCACTGTAGGATCATCTCCCCTCCTGCCACTGTAGGATCCTCTCCCCTCCTGCCACTGTAGGATCATCTCCCCTCCTGCCACTGTAGGATCATCTCCCCTCCTGCCGCTGTAGGATCCTCTCCTGTCCTGTAACTGTAGGATCCTCTCCCCTCCTGCCGCTGTAGGATCCTCTCCTGTCCTGTAACTGTAGGATCCCCTCTCCTCCACTCACAGGACGGAGCATTTCCTCCACCTTCTCGTCCCCTCCCCTAACGTTCCCTCTGAGGGTACGGCCGACACGTCTTTTCTCCCTACTACTCCCCTCACCCTCCCCACTACTCCCCTCCCCTCTACTCCCCTCCCCATCAGGTTTGTTTTTATTTACGCAGCCGCTGATGGATGGCATTTCCCGCGCAAAGCATCAGCTGATACTGTTGGCGGGAAAATCCCCACTCGCCTCACACATGACAGGTAGAAGAGCCAATCTCTCGCTCAGAATTTATCCTTCCATTATGAATGATAATCTCCCTCGAGAGTCTCGCGAGATCACGGACGTTGTTGGACAAACTGGCTCATTTATCATTTATCATCCGTATATTTCTGGCTCATTTATCATTCATCATCCTCATATTTCTTTATTTGACATTTATCATCCGCATATTTCTGGCTCATTTATCATTCATCATCCTCATATTTCTTTATTTGACATTTATCATCCGCATATTTTTTTATTTGATGTTCCTTGATTTATTCTTTTTTTTTTTGGTGGGTTCCCCCCAAAAGATCCTCCTTTGTTCTTGGAGAAAGGTGAGTGTTTACTACACCTCCGTCGTCAAGTGCTTGTCTGGCCTGGTACTGAGGTGTGTGTGTGTGTGTGTGTGTGTGTGTGTGTGTGTGTGTGTGTGCGTGTGTGTTTACACTCAGAAATTATACCACCCTGCATCACAAGCTTGCTAAGGAGGGCTGCCCCACAATACCTCGAGTGATTTCACCACAACTGGACGTTTGCCAGAGTGATCTCGTAGCTCGTGGGGAGTGCACGTAGCTCGTGGGGAGTGCACGTAGCTCGTGGGGAGTGCATGTAGCTCGTGGGGAGTGCATGTAGCTCGTGGGGAGTGCATGTAGCTCGTGGGGAGTGCATGTAGCTCGCGGGGAGTGTGGATCTCTCAGCGCTTTGATTTGTGTTAAGTTTAGACTATGTGTGTGTGTGTGTGTGTGTGTGTGTGTGTGTGTGTGTGTGTGTGTGGGTATGTGTTAGCTTGGATAAATAAGGTAGCTTAATATGTACATTAGCTTGGAGGTCGTGTTGTTAGCTTGATGTGCAACACTGCCTTCGAGATCCTTAAGTGCATGTTGGCTGAGAACGTGATTATGTGACGAACATAATGTTGTCGTATGTGTTCGTCAGAACTAAATGAATATTATCACTCAGTTCCTTCACTTGCCACCCTGAGAGGGGTTGGCCAAGGCAGCTGAGTGCACTAGTGGTACTGACGACTCCATGTTTGTATCTTTTTTTCTTAATCCATATTTGTTCGTAGTTTCCAACGACAGCAAGGTAGCGCCCAGAACAGACGAAGAAATAGCCCCATTCCCTCGCATCCACTCTCTAGCTGTCGTGTTTAATGTATAATGTATACATGATATGTATCATGTATAACACATATTCACGTATCCATTTTTAGTGTTTATTGCCATTTGAATACATGTGTTTGTGTGTGTGTGTGTATGTGTGTTTGCATTCCTACATGTGCGCTCATGTATAATGTGTGTTTGATGTGCCCCACTCACACTTGCTCTCATAATGACATTATCATAATCATCATGGCAGTCATAATGAGCGGAAAACCCCGGGAGCTGACACCATGTCAGCTCGAGGTGGCAGATCTCGCCAGACACCATGACCAGGAGAAGGCAGGAGTGAGTGAGGATCTCCCGTGCCATCATTACATAGTTTTCCCTTGGTTTCTACGAAGGTTTGGCCTCTTGATCTCTACGAATGTTTGGCCTCTTGGTCTCTACGAAGGTTTGGCCTCTTCGGTCTCTACGAAGGTTTGGCCTCTTGGTCTCTACGAAGATTTGGCCTCTTGGTCTCTACGAAGGTTTCGCCTCTTGGTCTCTACGAAGGTTTGGCCTCTTGCTGGTGTTCCCGGCTCTGCGTCATTACCTCGACCTCACAGCCAACTCGTGTGGGGAAGATTAGGATGTGAGTTGTCTCATGTCCCTCAGTCTTGAGATGAGAAGGAGGGATAAGAAGGAAAAATGTAGAAGAAGAAGAAGAAGAAGAAAAATAAGAAGAAGAAGAAGAAGAAGAAGAAGAAGAAGAAGAAGAAGAAGAATAGTAGAAGAATAGGAAGAAGAAGAAGAAGAAGAAGAAGTGGAAGAAAAGAGGAAGAAGAAGAGAAAGAAAGCGTGTAGAGTAGCGTGGAAAGATGACAGAGAATAGGAAGAGGAGAGAGAGAACATGATATCGCCATGTATGGTGAGGGAGGGAGGCCCAGCCTCGCTCCCCACCAGCCTCATGTGAGCCTTACCTGTCGCCCTCCACTCCCCTCACTGTCGCCCTCCACTCCCCTCACTGTCGCCCTCCACTCCCCTCACTGACGCCCTCCACGCTCCTCCCTGTCGCCCTCCACGCTCCTCACTGTCGCCCTCCACGCTCCTCCCTGTCGCCCTCCACTCTCCTCACTGACGCCCTCCACGCTCCTCATTGACGCCCTCCACGCTCCTCATTGACGCCCTCCACGCTCCTCACTGTAGCGACACGATATTAGATTTGGTTCCTCCTGAGGCAGGTGAAGTCTTCCCCCCCTCCCATTAGCCATCCTCACTTCGAGAACATTTTTGTTATTCTTTCATATTTTCCAAATCCTGAACTCCGATATACCCATATGTTATGTGATATAATATTGGCCAGTAGAACCAAGATCTGTTTCCTATAAGCTCTTAATTCCTTCCATAAATAGAAATTGCGGGTGATTCCTTCAGGATAGATTGAGAGAGAGTCCTGTAGAGGAGGGAGGGAGTAGCCACGTATATACTGACGGGGTGTCAGTGTGATGTCAGGAGGCATGTATACTGTTCTGGGCTCCTGTATTATTGTCAGGATTCACTAAGAGGCTCAGTGTAGCCTCAAGATGCTGCATACACTGTGTGTGTGTGTGTGTGTGTAATTATACATTTGTAATTACCTATTTGTACATTACAAGGAGGGAGCTCTACACTCGTGGGGCCCCCATCTCTGTCTATGTCATCACGTAGCCATTTAAACCCTTGTAAACTGCTGACATTGACAGTCTCCTTGGTCAGTTTCCTCCACCGCCCTAACACTAGACCAGCACATATTAACATCCCTTCACCCTAGTGTCAATGGGGTCGCTCCTTTCACGAGAAGAAACGGATGAAGTCTGAATTATTTCCATCTTTTTTGTCCAGAATCTTTGTCAGACTATCTTTTGTTGTATCTTTCTTTGTTCAGTTTCTCGTCAAATTATCTTTTTTTTTTACTTTATTTCCCAGCTTGTTATCATACTATCTTTTTTAGTATCTATTTTGGCCCAGCTTCTTGTCAAAATATCTCTTTTGCTCAGCTACTTGTCATGGCTCGAAGTTACTCTGTTGCTGTCTCTGTTAAAGAAGTGTTCACAGTCAGTATCGTCCACCTGATCCAGAAACCTAAATATCTGTGACCAGGTTTTTATATAAAGGAGGACATGAAAATGCTTTGTGGTTCTTAGTACACAAGTTGACAAAGAAAAACAAACGAACAAACAAACTCATGGCTTTCTTCACACTTCTATTTTTATCTACCCACTCTGACCTTGCATTAAGATCTCCCTGGGAACCTTCCTCCCCATTCTCCTTCCTCGTCTCCCCAGTTGCTTGTCTTCCCTGGCCTTAAAACATAGTACTCCCTTTCCATCTAGTCTATCCGTTTCTAATGGCCTTCCCTTCACGCTCTCCTACCCATTCCTCTATCACTGGCTGTATGGGAAGGAGTTGAGACTGATGGTGGTTAAGAAAATTGCCTTATTAAAAGGGGTTAAGGAGATTGCCTTTCTGAAGTGTGAAATGGAAGGTTGAAGAGGATGACAAGTATAGTCTGTATGATTACACCCAAAACTAAACCTAAACAGTTTGTCTAATTAGTAACTAATCATTCGTCTGAGATATTCACGAATCCTTTCCTGTCCCTAAAGATTCGATGAATATTTCTGTACAAATATGTTCTGTAGCTGGTTCATGTAGTGGTATCGATGGTGGTATGAGGTAGGGGGATTGGGTGCTGAAAGGAACAGATGTAGGGGATGGGAAGGGACGCTGAACAGGCCAAACAGCTGGTGATGGGAGGTGGAACACTGGAAAGAACAGCTGTGGGTGATGGGAGGAAGAACGATGGAAGGAAGAGCCACTGGTGGTAGGAGGTGGGACGCTGGAAGTAACAGCTGCACAGTGTTTATGTAAAGATCCTGATGCATGTGAGGGCAGACCAGTGAAGGGAACAGCAATCTCACTACAGTATAAAGGCCCGAATTTCACAGTTTTCTTTAGAAAACGGAAAATATGAAATAATCCTCATTCTCCTATATCAACGAACTATAGCGAAATAACAACTTTCGATGAAACGTACGTCATGCAGAAGTGATACTTGAGGTGGTATGAACACAACAATACAGAGGAGAGGTCTGCAGGACCGGATGTGGAGCTCATTGACCATATGCTTCAGTAAGCCTCCATCAGGGAGAGGTCGCGGGACGAGAAATACCAGACACTTGTGCTTCCTGTACACCCCAGGTCAAGTGTCTGGTCATTCACTAACATAGGCGGGGTTATCCATGTCTCCAGGTAAGGTGCCCTTTAATTTGACCCACACACCTGCCCCTCTATATCGCTTGACTCACACACCTACCCCTCTACATCGCTTGACCCACACACCTGCCCCTCTACATCGCTTGACCCACACACCTGCCCCTCTACATCGCTTGACCCACACACCTGCCCCTCTACGTCGCTTGACCCACAAACCTGCTCCTCCACATCGCTTGACCCACACACCTGCTCCTCCACATCGCTTGACCCACACACCTACCCCTCCACATCGCTTGACCCACACACCTGCCCCTCCACGTCGCTTGACCCACACACCTGCTTTTCAAAGTCAGTATGCGGATATGAGTTTTACTGTGATGAGTAACATGAACGACTTGTGAGTCATTTGTAATATTCTATTCAATTTTGCAATTCCGCGGTGCTGTCAATTTAGCATCCACGCTAGTTACGCCGGGACTTCGTTAAATCTCTTCAGTCCAATCTAATTCTACGTATATGGGGTTCGTTGTGGTATATCCTTATCATGGATTTACTAACAAGGTCTACCTCTTAAGGTCATGATCCTTTATCACAATATTAGCATATGAAACACATCAAACCTTCTCACGTTTCTGGTGTGGTTAGCATCATTGCCCACGATTGCTCTGTGGAATTAATGAGTTATTCTTGGATCACAGTCAACCAAGGAGACTTAGAAACCCTTGCAGGAGATTCTTTCAAGCAAGGAAAGAAAAGAAAGAGGAGCAAGCGAGGAAACAAGCAAGGGGCGTCGTGCAAGCACAGGAGAGCAACACACACAAGGTGGGTACGTCAGGGATCAGCTGGTATAACGTAAACAAACAGTGCCCAGCAGCTGATGAATGAGTGGCGCCGCCACTGGGGGATTACACCTTACCCTCCCCCTCTCCTTCACCTGCCCAGACCCACTACACACCACTGGGGTTATGCCTACACACCTCCTTCACCTGTTTAGAAACAACACACACACCACTGGGGTTGTATCACACCTCTCCTTCACCTTTCCAGACCCACTACACACCACTGGGGTTATGTTTACACGCCTCCTTTACCTGTTTAGACACACCACACACCACTGGAGTTGTATCACACCTCTCCTTCACCTTTCCAGACCCACTTGCACACCACTAGGTTTATGCCCCACCCTCATCATCCACCCAGATCCACTGCAGCGGACAATGGAACCCCTGGACACTCTGGTTTCTCCAGGTACATGAAGCACTCAAGGTTAACTTTGGCAGACTATTTTCCCAGTACATCAAAAATTAAAAAAAATTATGGATTTTTTTTTTCTCAGTTTTCCTCCTTAAATTTATCGATTCTGGTCATCTTTATAATGACGATTCATATCTAAAGCTTTTAAACCTGTGATTTAAGCTTAAGTTATTCTATATATTTACATATTTACATCTGATGTCTGCTACAGTTGTTTTTATTTTTTTTTTCTCTCTTTCATGGTGACATTGCGTTTTATATTCGCGTAGAAATATTTTCCTTTTTTTTTTAAGCTTTTCAAAATTTTTTTTTATAGTCGAGGTGGAATTTTTGTTTTCAGCAGCTGTGGTGAAAGTTGGGGTATTATAGTGGTTTTTGTTGTGTAGTATTAGTAGTAGTGGTAATAGCAGTAGTAGTAGTAGTAGTAGTAGTAATAGTAGTATAGTAGTAGTAGTAGTAGTAGTAGTAGTAGTTACAGCAGTAGTAGCAATTAGCACATCTCTATTAAGTTAAGTAACCACCCCAAGCACTGTTATCTTGACGACCCTTCACCATTTGGAGCAACCCCTTGGAAAGACCCCTCTCTTCTCCCCTCCCCACTGTATCCGAGCACCTCCTTACCCCTTAGCCAGTAGCACTCCCTTCCCCTCACTGAGGAACACCCACTCATCCAGGAGCACTCACTCTCCCTTCACTCAGTAGCACTTACTCTCCCTTCACTCAGTAGCACTTACTCTCCCTTCACTCAGGAGCACTCACTCTCCCTTCACTCAGGAGCACTCACTCTCCCTTCACTCAGTAGCACTTACTCTCCCTTCACTCAGTAGCACTTACTCTCCCTTCACTCAGGAGCACTCACTCTCCCTTCACTCAGTAGCACTTACTCTCCCTTCACTCAGTAGCACTTACTCTCCCTTCACTCAGGAGCACTCACTCTCCCTTCACTCAGTAGCACTTACTCTCCCTTCACTCAGGAGCACTCACTCTCCCTTCACTCAGTAGCACTTACTCTCCCTTCACTCAGTAGCACTTACTCTCCCTTCACTCAGGAGCACTCACTCTCCCTTCACTCAGTAGCACTTACTCTCCCTTCACTCAGGAGCACTCACTCACCCCTTACCCATGAGTACCCTATTCCCCCCTCACACCTGACCCAGGAAAACCCCTCAGCAACCTCACCCCTCACCAAGAAGCACTCCTTTCCCCTCAACCTTCACATTGACACCCCTTCCCCTAACCCCTCATCCAGGAGAACCCCCTCCACTTAACCATCCCTCCCACTCATCCTTCACCCAAGAGTACTCCTCCCTTCCCCCCCCCCCCTCTCACCCCAGAGCAGCCCCTCCTCACCCCTCACCCAGGAGCTCCACCCTACCCCACCCCAGCCAGAGTCCCCAGGGTTGTTGTGGTAGACTCAGAGAAAACGGGTCTCTCCACCACAGTGGCGGGCTCTGTGTCACTGTGGTACAGGACCTCATTGGTTAAGATGGATGTGCCTCGCTTTCTTTCTCAGTGGATGTGCCTCACTGTTTTTCTCAGTGGTGTTTCCCACCTGCGAATGGTGGATTTTGACCGATGTTTTGTCAGTTGGACGTGAGGAGGAGTCAGTCTCATTGCCAGGGTGTCTCTGGAAGGATAGGGTGGCGGTATTGATTCTTAGGAGGTGAAAAAGAAAACTAGAATGTTGAGGACATGGGTTCGATGTGTTACAATGTATCAGAATGTTAGGGAGGTGGGTCCGATGTGTTGTGATGTATTAGAATACTGAAGACGTGGGTTCGGTGAGTTGTGGTGTATCAGAATGTTTAAAGAATTCTCAGAAACCAATGCAAGTTATCATAAAGAAGTTTAGATTATCTTTTTTGCTGTAGATCATCTCTTGTGGCTGTATTTGGGCCATAACCTGTAGTCTTAGATCGTCTCTTGTGGCTGTATTCTAGCCATCATCTGTGAAACATTTCTGTACTCATCCTTCCATCTTGTGTGGTTAGGTATTACTTTAGTCCAACATTACTTTACATAATGAAATATAAAGTTAGACTTAAGTTTTATATATATATATATATATATATATATATATATATATATATATATATATATATATATTTAAAAGGGAAATAAATGTTATAGTTGTGTTAATGGAGTGATAGTTTTCATGCATGGTGTTTGGACAAGAAAATAGTGAAGTTGGAGAAAAATGTAGCTTAGACATTGAAGCTTATTGATACAGTGGTGAAATTGATGAGAACTGCTATTGACGTTTGTGTGAATAAATTGTACATTTCCTTTTCCATAGCCAGAGGTTGAACCATTATGTGACATTCATTTTTTCATTCATTTCAAGCTAAAAGTTTGTTTTCTAAATTGTTTCTTACATTTTTCATATGTATATATATGTATGTGTGTGTGTGTGTGCGTGTGTGTGTGTATGTGTGCGTGTGTGTATATGTATATATATATATATGTATATTATCCCTGGGGATAGGGGTGAAAGAATACTTCCCACGTATTCCTCGCGTGTCGTAGAAAGCGACTAGAGGGGACGGGAGCGGGGGGCCGGAAATCCTCCCCTCCTTGTATTAACTTTCTAAAATGGGAAACAGAAGAAGGAGTCACGCGGGGAGTGATCATCCTCCTCGAAGGCTCAGAGTGGGGTGCCTAAATGTGTGTGGATGTAACCAAGATGTGAAAAAAGGAGAGATAGGTAGTATGTTTGAGGAAAGGAACCTGGATGTTTTGGCTCTGAGTGAAACGAAGCTCAAGGGTAAAGGGGAAGAGTGGTTTGGAAATGTCTGGGGAGTGAAGTCAGGGGTTAGTGAGAGGACAAGAGCAAGGGAAGGAGTAGCAATACTCCTGAAACAGGAGTTGTGGGAGTATGTGATAGAATGTAAGAAAGTAAATTCTCGATTAATATGGGTAAAATTGAAAGTTGATGGAGAGAGGTGGGTGATTATTGGTGCATATGCACCTGGGCATGAGAAGAAAGATCATGAGAGGCAAGTGTTTTGGGAGCAGCTGAATGAGTGTGTTAGCGGTTTTGATGCACGAGACCGGGTTATAGTGATGGGTGATTTGAATGCAAAGGTGAGTAATGTGGCAGTTGAGGGAATAATTGGTATGCATGGGGTGTTCAGTGTTGTAAATGGAAATGGTGAAGAGCTTGTAGATTTATGTGCTGAAAAAGGATTGATGATTGGGAATACCTGGTTTAAAAAGCGAGATATACATAAGTATACTTATGTAAGTAGGAGAGATGGCCAGAGAGCGTTATTGGATTACGTGTTAATTGACAGGCGTGCGAAAGAGAGACTTTTGGATGTTAATGTGCTGAGAGGTGCAACTGGAGGGATGTCTGATCATTATCTTGTGGAGGCTAAGGTGAAGATTAGTATGGGTTTTCAGAAAAGAGGAGTGAATGTTGGGGTGAAGAAGGTGGTGAGAGTAAGTGAGCTTGGGAAGGAGACCTGTGTGGGGAAGTACCAGGAGAGACTGTGTACAGAATGGAAAAAGGTGAGAACAATGGAAGTAAGGGGAGTGGGGGAGGAATGGGATGTATTTAGGGAATCAGTGATGGATTGCGCAAAAGATGCTTGTGGCATGAGAAGAGTGGGAGGTGGGCTGTTTAGAAAGGGTAGTGAGTGGTGGGATGAAGAAGTAAGAGTATTAGTGAAAGAGAAGAGAGAGGCATTTGGACGATTTTTGCAGGGAAAAAATGCAATTGAGTGGGAGAAGTATAAAAGAAAGAGACAGGAGGTCAAGAGAAAGGTGCAAGAGGTGAAAAAAAGGGCAAATGAGAGTTGGGGTGAGAGACTATCAGTAAATTTTAGGGAGAATAAAAAGATGTTCTGGAAGGAGGTAAATAGGGTGCGTAAGACAAGGGAGCAAATGGGAACTTCAGTGAAGGGCGTAAATGGGGAGGTGATAACAAGTAGTGGTGATGTGAGAAGGAGATGGAATGAGTATTTTGAAGGTTTGTTGAATGTGTCTGATGACAGAGTGGCAGATATAGGGTGTTTTGGTCGAGGTGGTGTGCAAAGTGAGAGGGTTAGGGAAAATGATTTGGTAAACAGAGAAGAGGTAGTAAAAGCTTTGCGAAAGATGAAAGCCGGCAAGGCAGCAGGTTTGGATGGTATCGCAGTGGAATTTATTAAAAAAGGGGGTGACTGTATTGTTGACTGGTTGGTAAGGTTATTTAATGTATGTATGACTCATGGTGAGGTGCCTGAGGATTGGCGGAATGCGTGCATAGTGCCATTGTACAAAGGCAAAGGGGATAAGAGTGAGTGCTCAAATTACAGAGGTATAAGTTTGTTGAGTATTCCTGGTAAATTATATGGGAGGGTATTGATTGAGAGGGTGAAGGCATGTACAGAGCATCAGATTGGGGAAGAGCAGTGCGGTTTCAGAAGTGGTAGAGGATGTGTGGATCAGGTGTTTGCTTTGAAGAATGTATGTGAGAAATACTTAGAAAAGCAAATGGATTTGTATGTAGCATTTATGGATCTGGAGAAGGCATATGATAGAGTTGATAGAGATGCTCTGTGGAAGGTATTAAGAATATATGGTGTGGGAGGCAAGTTGTTAGAAGCAGTGAAAAGTTTTTATCGAGGATGTAAGGCATGTGTACGTGTAGGAAGAGAGGAAAGTGATTGGTTCTCAGTGAATGTAGGTTTGCGGCAGGGGTGTGTGATGTCTCCATGGTTGTTTAATTTGTTTATGGATGGGGTTGTTAGGGAGGTAAATGCAAGAGTCCTGGAAAGAGGGGCAAGTATGAAGTCTGTTGGGGATGAGAGAGCTTGGGAAGTGAGTCAGTTGTTGTTCGCTGATGATACAGCGCTGGTGGCTGATTCATGTGAGAAACTGCAGAAGCTGGTGACTGAGTTTGGTAAAGTGTGTGGAAGAAGAAAGTTAAGAGTAAATGTGAATAAGAGCAAGGTTATTAGGTACAGTAGGGTTGAGGGTCAAGTCAATTGGGAGGTGAGTTTGAATGGAGAAAAACTGGAGGAAGTGAAGTGTTTTAGATATCTGGGAGTGGATCTGGCAGCGGATGGAACCATGGAAGCGGAAGTGGATCATAGGGTGGGGGAGGGGGCGAAAATTTTGGGAGCCTTGAAAAATGTGTGGAAGTCGAGAACATTATCTCGGAAAGCAAAAATGGGTATGTTTGAGGGAATGGTGGTTCCAACAATGTTGTATGGTTGCGAGGCGTGGGCTATGGATAGAGTTGTGCGCAGGAGGATGGATGTGCTGGAAATGAGATGTTTGAGGACAATGTGTGGTGTGAGGTGGTTTGATCGAGTAAGTAACGTAAGGGTAAGAGAGATGTGTGGAAATAAAAAGAGCGTGGTTGAGAGAGCAGAAGAGGGTGTTTTGAAATGGTTTGGGCACATGGAGAGAATGAGTGAGGAAAGATTGACCAAGAGGATATATGTGTCGGAGGTGGAGGGAACGAGGAGAAGAGGGAGACCAAATTGGAGGTGGAAAGATGGAGTGAAAAAGATTTTGTGTGATCGGGGCCTGAACATGCAGGAGGGTGAAAGGAGGGCAAGGAATAGAGTGAATTGGAGCGATGTGGTATACAGGGGTTGACGTGCTGTCAGTGGATTGAATCAAGGCATGTGAAGCGTCTGGGGTAAACCATGGAAAGCTGTGTAGGTATGTATATTTGCGTGTGTGGACGTGTGTATGTACATGTGTATGGGGGGGGGGGGGGTTGGGCCATTTCTTTCGTCTGTTTCCTTGCGCTACCTCGCAAACGCGGGAGACAGCGACAAAGTATAAAAAAAAAAAAAAAAAAAAAAAAAAAAAAAAAAAAAATATATATATATATATATATATATATATATATATATATATATATATATATATATATTCTCTGGGATGTGCGTGTGTTTATTCACATAAGAATATAGACAAAGTACATATATGCAAGGCTAAGAAACGGGGGGCAACACGAGTGCACAACTCGCTTCCTGTAACATACATATTGTAATCACAAAACGATAGGCACACAGATAAACTCACCAACATACACAAGTAAATAACACACACACACACACACACACACACACACACACACACACACACATCTTCAAAACATTCGAGGTTTGCCGTAAGTCTTTGTTTTCTAACCTCATTCCACTGGTTTCTCTGCTTCTCTCTGTTCTATAATGCATTGTTCGTCTTCGACCGTTCCATTGTAGTTATTGTTGATGGAGCGACTCCCCCTCTCGTATCGTAACATCACTGGTGTTCCTCAAGGTTCTGTCTTATTACTTGCTCTCTTTTTCACTTAATAAATGATCGCTTTTCTGTTTCTATTCTTGTACACTCATATGCTGATGATTCAACTTTACAGTTCACATTCCCTGCCTCTCCTTTTCCCTCTAATGTTTCTTCGCTTTCTCGTACTGAATAGGTTTCCTCTCTCAGTTTCGGAGTTATGCAGAACTCAGAATAGGAAAGCAGTAGCCTGGCCCAGTCTTACGACACCGTCGTATGACACACAAGAGACCCTTGACACACTCTGTGCCACATGACACGATAGTATGACACACAAGAGACTCATGACACAAGCTGTGTCATGCGACACTAATGTTACACATAAAAGACCCCCATGACACAAACTATGTCATACAATACCATGATATGACACACAAGAGACCCCATCCTGACACAGGTCGTGTCATACGACACTCCGGTGTCACAGTCGACTTACCTCCATGTCAATAAGCAAAGTAAAAAAGGCTTTTCCTTCTTTCTCGACTTAGGATGAACATGACACCAGTGACGGATGCATCCTGGGAAAAGTTGACCTTTGCAAAACACATTAATCAAGGGGGGAGGGAATTCTTTAGTATTGAGTAGAGGGCGGAGCGTAGTGGCAACCGAATGATGGGAGCAGAGTGTGCTGGTGGAGGGAAACCTCGGGGCCCGGGTCGACCTCAGGGTTCGGGTGTCAGGTGCTGGACTGTAGGTGCTGGAAGATGGTTGGGTTGGGATAGTGTGTACTGCTGCTGGTGGTGGTGGTGTGGGTGATGACGCTTGGTGAGTGGGGTAGGGGAAGAGTTACACAGCCACAGATACATGGACGACATAGATCTCATGGTCCAAGCGAGGAGATCTGGTCTTAATAGTATTGAAAAAAAAAGATGCATTCACCTTAAAAGCAGTGAAAGAAAAGAGATTGTACAGCAAGAGACAGACAGATAGATAGATAGATTGATTGATTGAGAGAGAGAGAGAGAGAGAGAGAGAGAGAGAGAGAGAGAGAGAGAGAGAGAGAGAGAGAGAGAGAGACTAATATCAAATAAGAGAAAAATAAATCCTAGGGAGACATATGTTACCGGGATCAGGAACCATCATCTCTAACACAACTTCTTTAAAACCGAAGTCAGGCTCCCGACTGAACAGAAACCCCCCCCCCTCCTCCTCCTCCTCTACCCCTCCACCCCTATAACCCCCTCCCCCCACTAACAAAAGTCTAATCAGTATTCGAGACATGACTTGGCCGAGGTGGTCTCGCTGGAACCGGGGCCCTCGCAAGCCACCTTCAAATGTCTTCATCAAAACTGATTTGCCTAACTGAGACGCCTCCCTCCCTCCCTCCCTCACACACACACACACACACACACACACACACACACACACACACACATACATACACACACACCAGGAGCCGCCCGCCCCTGCCATTCACAGCCGACCCGACCAGACCCCGGGCAGGTGAGGTCGGTGTCTGTGGCGACCCGTCTGGTGCTGACCTGTGGTGTTAATTCAATTAGCTGTGGGTAAGACGTGGCCGACCGCGAGCTGGTTCGCCTCGTAATGGCACATGATGATGGTTGTGGGAGATGCACGTGTCTGGTGGACGCACACATGTCTACTGGACATGTGTATGTGTATATATACACGTGTGTTTATATATATATTCTCATACCTAGTGGACAAGAGAAGCGGTTAAGATATGTGATGTTTAAGTGTGGTTGATGATTTATCATTTATCATTCGATCTTTTGAAATAAATTTCAATTTATTCCATTTGATTATTCAACAATCCCATATCAACCCCTTTAACCTATGATTGTTTCTAAATTAACCTTGTTTTCAACTTTCTATATAATCTGGCATTCTTATAGACGTCGATATTTCTATATATTCTGGTGTTTCTTCTTAAATTTCTTCTGGAAATCATTTTTCTATACACAGAGTCTCGATGGCCTTTTATATTCTTAGATAAACATTTCTTTCTTTTTTTCGCCTTCCGCCGTTGTCTTCCCTCTGGTTCCAGATGTATGTCTGTCAAAGCCTAAGATTATTTGATTCCTTGTTGTGGATCCTGCAAGACAGGCTCCACAGGCGGGCGCCAGGGTGTTTTAGATTCTTAACCACGACGGTACGATCCTTAACCACGACGGTACGATCTTTAAGTACGACGGTACGATATTTAAGTACGACTGTACGATCCTTAACCACGACGGTACGATATTTAAGTACGACTGTACGATCCTTAACCACGACGGTTCGATATTTAAGTACCACTGTACGATCCTTAAGTACGACGGTACGATCTTTAAGTACCACTGTACGATCCTTAAGTACGACGGTACGATCTTTAAGTATGACGGTACGATCCTTAACCACGACGGTTCGATATTTAAGTACGACTGTACGATCCTTAACCACGACGGTACGATCTTTAAGTACCACTGTACGATCCTTAAGTACGACGGTACGATCTTTAAGTACCACTGTACGATCCTTAAGTACGACGGTACGATCTTTAAGTATGACGGTACGATCCTTAAGTACGACGGTACGATCATTAAGTATGACTTTACGATCCTTAAGCGACGTTGCGATCCTTAAGTACGACGGTACGATCCTTAAGCTTGATAGAACGATTTTGTAAGCACTAAGGTACTATCCATACGCGCGACGGTACGATCCTGAATCATGTTTGATCTATAAACACGATGGCACGACTTTTGGGCATAATGGCTCAAGCTTTGGTCTGACCTTGAAAGACATACTAAAGTGTCAAATCGTCTTGCTCAGGGGCTGAACCGTAGTGCTTAAGGATCGTACCGTCGTGCTCAGGATCGTACCGTCGTGCTCAAGGATCGTACCGTCGTGCTCAAGGATCGTACCGTCGTGCTCAGGATCGTACCGTCGTGCTCAAGGGTCGTACCGTCGTGCTCAAGGGTCGTACCGTCGTGCTCAAGGATCGTACCGTCGTGCTCAAGAATTGTACCCTCGTACTCAAGGATCGTACCGTCGTGCTCAAGGAGCGTACCGTCGTGCTCAAGGATCGTACCGTCGTGCTCAAGGATCGTATCGTCGTGCTCAAGGAGCGTACCGTCGTGCTCAAGGATCGTACCGTCGTGCTCAAGGATCGTATCGTCGTGCTCAAGAATTTATAGTTACATTACTAATCAGTCTTGGATAATCTGTAATAACCTCTACTTAAAGTCTTGATTAATGTGTGCTGTTTGTACACAAGGTAATAAAAGTACCTTACCAGTTTTCGTGTGAAACAATATGACACCAAGGACGAAGGATTTTGAGAAATACCAATTGGTCTGGCCATGCACTGGTAGCCCTGCTTTTATGATTCTGTAATATATCGACAGCGACATTTTCTGTCATCTGTCATAACAAGTGCTATATTGATTTAATATTTTGATGGACATACCATAATTATTAGGATATTTGTCACACATTCACACTTACTAATCCATTCGAGACAACACGAGTCGTATTGATCATTTTGAAACTCTTAGCAACCATTCGGGAAGATACATGTATATTTTTTCTTACCTTGTGTATTGGTGCACCTGAGGAATACGATGGTTGAACAGGGAATAATATAACAAAATATACATAAATGCAGTCTAATGGTTAACGAAGGAACGTATAGCAGCAAAGCTGAAAGCAGATAAGGCGAAGGTAGATAAGGGAAAAGAGAAAATAAATGAATATCGAACTGCTAAATAAGAATATGTATATAAGGGTGAATTGAAATTTGAGGTTAGTGTATTGAGATTAATAGTATTTAGATATTCCCATTCCATTATATCTAATTGGATTTAGATCTTGTATGAATAGATACATAAAGTTGTTATTTATACATGAATATTAGATAACTGGGTAATGAACATTCATATTTCTATAGATATTGCAGAGAGCAATATGTTAACTGAACACGGTTTGAAGGTAAACTAAACGAAGTATACCCTGTAAACATTTTAGATTCATTGAAAAAAAGGAAATATGAAATATTAGATTTAGATACGTTACTACCTCCCTTTGATATTAGATTTAGATACGTTTCTCCCTCCCTTAGACATTAGATTTAGATACGTTACTCCCTCCCTTTAATATTAGATTTAGATACGTTACTCCCTCCCTTTAACATTAGATTTAGATACGTTACTCCCTCCCTTTAATATTAGATTTAGATACCTTACTCCCTCCCTTTAACATTAGGTTTAGATACGTTACTCCCTCCCTTTAATATTAGATTTAGATACCTTACTCCCTCCCTTTAACATTAGGTTTAGATACGTTACTCCCTCCCTTTGATATTAGATTTAGATACGTTACTCCCTCCCTTTGATATTAGATTTAGATACGTTACTCCCTCCCTTTAATATTAGATTTAGATACCTTACTCCCTCCCTTTAACATTAGGTTTAGATACGTTACTCCCTCCCTTTAATATTAGATATAGATACCTTACTCCCTCCCTTTAACATTAGGTTTAGATACGTTACTCCCTCCCTTTGATATTAGATTTAGATACGTTACTCCCTCCCGTTTTTTCCCCTAACCCTCATCTTGGCTCTCGACAGTGTTACCATTCATGCTCGGCAGTTCTTATCATCTGTCATGGTCTGCAGTGCTTGCTTGATCGTTTATCAAATCGTTGTCAACCTCTCTGGCCAGACCTGTTTGACCTGACTGGTGATATGGCTCGTACCTGGACCTGGTGTGTGTGTGTGTGTGTGTGTGTGTGTCTTTTGGCAATGCAGTCGGAGGTTGGGGGAGGGGTTCCTCGGGTGTCTGGTTGTGAAAGTTAAGAAGGAATGGGATTACCATCACCAACCTGGCTGGGATGGGAGCGTGGTATAGATATTACTCGACTGAGTAATAGCTAGTCTAGATTAATCATAGATTAATACAGATTCATCCAGTCTGATCTTGTATTTATTTACTTCGTTTCTGGTGTAAAATCACAGCTGCTGCTGTAAATGTTGCTTGAATTTCCATTGTTTTAATCGTAGATGATTTCTTACCAGACTCAGATCTGTGATGGTGGAACCTTGAAACTAGCTTGAATATTTCTTTTTCATAAGTTAGAGTCTTAAGGTCATTCTTAACCTCCTCTCTCTCTCTCTCTCTCTCTCTCTCTCTCTCTCTCTCTCTCTCTCTCTCTCTCTCTCTCTCTCTCTCTCACCAGCTGCCTTCCTTGATGGATGATGAGAGAGTGTTCCTCCTGCGCCTCAACCTTGCCAGCATCTTTCATTGTTTGGCTGCCCCTCAGCCCCGCCCCTTGTCTCCAGCCATCCCCCTCCCTCACACCCCAATCGTGGTTCTCGTCTGACCTGCAGTTCGGCCGGCCCTTCCTTTGCTTTCATGACTTACTAAACGAATATACAGCACACCCCAGTGCTCTTGATCGTGTCGTAAGCTCATAGTAAACTCTAGTGTGTCGTAAAGTTACAGGAACGTCTAGTGTGGTCTAAATCCCCCAACGAAAGCAGGATTGTATGTATGCTCTCACAAAGTTGTGTCGACCCGTCTTCCTCCAGTAAGCAACGCTTGTTTGATGGTCAACGATCCTGTGCGTTGAATGTCGGCTGTTAACAGCCTGTGGAACAGGAGTTTAACCCAGCGAAAAGCATCTGTCTCAACAGGACATTGAAGTCCTTAATGTGTATAGTGAGGGAGGAGGGAGTCGAATGGAGTCCTTAATGTATATAGTGAGGGAGTAGGGAGTCGAATGGAGTCCTTAATGTGTATAGTGAGGGAGGAGGGAGTCGAACCTCTGTCTGTCTCCCTGATAACCAATGCAGTGGATCAGAACCCGAACCTCCCCTTTCCCGGGACCCAGCATGGGGTCGAACCCTCATCCCACAACAGATCCTTACGGTCAAAGGTCTTGAACCTCCCCTTCCGAGCGTAGCATCAAGGGATCGAAACAGCAGCAACAGCAGCAGCAGGAGGAGGAGGAGGAGGAGGAGGAGCAGTAGAAGCAACAGCAACAACAGGAGGAGGAGGAGGAGGAGGAGGATCAAGCTGCCCCTACCACTTGCTGTGTGCTCTGGAAGGAGCAATATATTTTAAGTATGTCATGAGGTGTGACGCCACTCTCTGTAAATCACGTCAGCGGGATGTTGAGCCGACCAACACTGCTGCCACCACCACCACCACCACGGCTACCAGCAGCTGGCGAGGAGGAGGAGGAGGAGGAGGACACGCCACTCACAAGGGTCGTGGGAGGACAGTAGTAGTGGTAGTAGTAGTAGTTGGGCTAGCAACGTCGCTAGCATCAAATAGTAGAGTATCAATAGCAGCAGTAGCAGCAACAGTAGCAGCAACAGTAGCAGCAACAGTAGCAGCAACAGTAGCTACAAAGTAACAGAAGAAAGAATGGTTGGCATGCATAGCAGCCGTGGCAACAGCAGGAAACAGGAGGAGTTACAACAGGAGTTCCATAAACAGTTGAGCAGCGTCTGTAACAGCAGCAACAACAACAGTAACTACAGCGGTGATACAGGAAATGGACGTGTGAATCAGACAGAAATGGAAACTAACCATATCTGTCAAAGGTAAAGAAAAAGGGAAGACGTAAACCGTAAACAAGAATGAAAACGTAGAGTGTGTAGGGACTCAAAGAAACAATGTGTGTGTGTGTGTGTGTGTGTGTGTGTGTGTGTGTGTGTGTGTATGAAAAAAAGAGCCAAAAGGAAAGAACCAATTAATCTATTCTCAGTAAACACGCGGCACTTTACATTCTTTTTCTTTTACGTAAATCGTAAATGACACAAGGCAAGTGGGCCCGTCACTCCCCCGTACAGCTGTGGGCCAGAATGTAAACAAAGGAGCTCTAAAAGTCCTCTGACTCCTTCAGTCGTCTGAGCTTACGACACACTTGGGGAGTCTGAGCTTACGACACACTTGGGGAGTCTGAGCTTACGACACACTTGGGGAGTCTGAGCTTACGACACACTTGGGGAGTCTGAGCTTACGACACACTTGGGGAGTCTGAGCTTACGACACACTTGGGGAGTCTGAGCTTACGACACACTTGGGGAGTCTGAGCTTACGACACACTTGGGGAGTCTGAGCTTACGACACACTGAACTCTGACGCCCAGCCACAACAGTTGTATGATGTATTATAGATTGTGTTTCTTCTAACCTCAACAGCTGTATGATGTATTATAGATTCCACTGCGTTTCTTCTAACCGTCATTCTATACAAGATGAGGCTATGGATAAATGAGCCTTACAAATACGCATCTTGGGATGGCGTATTGTGAGCGTACAGCACAACATGATCCTGAACCTCCATCCGTACACGCAGGCAATGGTTCTTGCTCTTCGGAAATATGAAAAAAAAAAAACTGTAAATTATCGGAATGATTTTTTTTCCTCTAAAAATCCGACTTGAAGATTGTGAAGCACTTTATATGATCCTGGGGGTATGGTGAGGTGTCCCTTTAGTCAATTGCCACTCTGAGGATAAGAAAGGTGATGTATGACGATATTCTAGACATGTTTTTGGTGTAAAGGCTAAAGGCATTACCCACCTGGGTTGAGCTGTGATAACAGAGGTACTGCATCTCTCCTGCTCATGATTTTCTTCTTGAATAAACCTCTGGTGAAGGATATTTTTGAAGGAGGTTTACCGAGCGGTAGGTCGTCAGGTATTCAGTGGTATGAGTTGGCTGTTGTATAAGACTCTGGTCTCTGTCTGTCTGTCTGTTTGTCTCACTCGTCACCAGTGCGCCATTCCTCAGTGCTGGTGAGACTGTGAACACACCTTAAACACCTTCTCAACCCACACTCTAGCTAGTTACCCAAGCATCTGTTTGAAAAGGTCCCATCTAGATGACCAAATCTCTCTTTCTCTCTCTCTCTAGATCTGAGCCAGCGACATGTGGGCGAAAGGGTTTGGCCCTACAGGACTCTGGTCAAGTGTTCATAACTTCACAAAAAGTTCATTTATTTTTTCTCCTCCAAGTTTACCCTTCAAGTCTTCCCCGGAAAGCCATTTAGGTAAAACGGTGTTGCATTACATGGTCTAATTCAAGGTAAACTTTAGGTGTATTTGGATGACTGGCTAAACCATATTGTGGCTTTGGGTTTGATTAAGGATTCTGTCTTGATGGATTTGATAAGTTATATGTTGTGAGTTATACGTTAAGAATTAGCGTCTGAAAGCAAATGACACTAAAGTACAGGTAAATATAGCATTATCAGAGGCAATGACTTTTGCATGTTATTGACAGATTACTATAGGTCATGTCTATCACAATATCTGTGTAAAGAAGCTATATGCCTTCTCTGCCTCGCCGCAGAATGCAACCTTCTCTGGGCAAACACAAAGTGAAACTGTTGTATGGACGAAGGATTGCAGAGCTGACTAACCTCAAACCACAAACAACAGGCTTCAACTGTAAGCACAAACAAACTGTTATCATAAAACTCTTAGCCATCAACTCATTACATTTCCCCTCCAACCCCAGCACCAGCACTACCACCACCACACCAGCAGTTGCTCCTTTCACCACCACCAATACCCCACCACCACCACCAGCTCGAGCACCAACACTAGCGCCAGGACTTGCACCATCACCTCCACCTCCACCAACACCACCACCACCCTCATCACGCCACTATTACCACCCCTACCACCACCACAGCTCCAGTATCATCACCCCTCACCACCACCGCCAGCTGGGGCAGCGCTGGACCAGCCAGCCATGATGAAGCTGGTTCAGAGGATGACAGTCACCCTGACACTGATTCCCTGTGAGTGATGACGACGCTATAGAACCCATCCCACGGTGAAGCCTCCACCACACCACCCTACACTGACGCTGCTGTGGTTAGAAGCCTCTCCTGTGGCTCTACAGTGCCGCTGCTGTGGTTGGAAGCCTCTCATGTGGCTCTACAGTGCCGCTACTGTAGTGGGGAAGAAGCCCCTTGCTTCTGTACGGAGCCTTAAGGCCAACCTACAAGAGTAACCCGGAGAAGCAGACGACCATACTATACTCCCTGTAGGATCGAAGTCAACAAGTGTCTCCTCTGAAGGCTGAAGGGGGATCGGATCTCGTCCCCATATATGATAATCCGGAGACCACGACAAGGATCTAATGTAGACCTGAAGGTTTCTGACACTTGAGAAGAACGTTGAATTGAAGTTCCTCCTCCAGACACGGGCTGTAAAGCGTCCCTCTCAACACCTGTGGTCTACACATCATCTCGTCGAACCCGAGAGGTTGTGTCTTCACAGTGGTCAGTCTGACGTGATGGCGAAAGTTTTCCCCGCGAGCTTTGCTCATCTGAGCTGAATTACAAGTGTGAAGTAGTGATCATGTGAGGACTTATAAAACAAGACATTACTGTTGTGAGAGTAAAGACTGTGGTTGAGGTAGACTGTGGTGAAAGCTGAGGTAGAGAGGCGAGGGCCGAGTTAGGGCTATAGGTATAGGTTGAGGATGAGTTAAAGGCAGAAGTGCAATGGTCGTTGTGGTGAAACTAGCCATTTCAGGATGAGGTATCGGTAGATAGACACACGTGGAAAAAGTAGATGCACGTAGAACTCCCTTCAGCAGGATCTACGTGGGGTAATAAGGGAAAGAGATAGGTAGAGACCGAAATGACGGGTGAAGTGAAGCTAGGTCGACAGGGAGTGTGACCAGCGGAGGGAAGGATGGAGGTAGAGTTAGAGGAAGAGGTAGCGGTAGTGGATGAGATATTGAGGTCAGGTGGAGGTAGTGGAATAGATATTGAGGTCAGATGGAGGTAGTGGATGAGATATTGAGGTCGACGTTGTTGGTCACAACCAAGGAGGTCGACAAGCCTCGACACTTGAGGTAGGGACAGTAGGGGACACCACACCCTCGTACGTCGAAGGGGCGTGGGCGTTGACGCCAGAGTTTGTGTCTGAGTGCGTGGGGTGGAGGGAAGGGGAGGAGGTGGTGGAGGACCAGGAAGGGGAAGAGGAAGGGGAGGTTGCTGGAGAGGTCTGATGGCAGGAGGAGGAGGAGGAGGAGGGTGCTGGCCGGCCTCATGATCTGTCATGTGCTGTCGGCGCCTCCTGCTGCTGCTGCTACTGCTGCTTCAGAGGCACAGAGTCGAAGGAGGAAAGGGGAGGAGGGGAAAGATAGGTTGAGGATAGGTAGAATGGGGAAAGGGGAAGGATGGAGGTGGATTAAGGTTGCATGAGGATGGGTGAGGGGGAAGGAGGTGGTGTTGATGGGGGTCTGGCAGGGTAAGCGCAGTGTAATTACCATCCACACACCCCCCCTGGTCTGCCACACTCGCCCCTGGTCTGCCACACGCCCTCAGGGTCTGCTACACAACCCCCCTCAGTCTGCCACACGACCCCATGGTCTTCACGTAGCTCTTACTCTCCTCCTCCAAGTCATTTCTGTCCCTTTCTACGTCCTCTCCTATGCCCTACTGTTTTCTCCACGCCATGCAGTCCTCCCTCCACGCACTACTGTCCCTCCACGCCCTTAGAGCCCCATTCCACGCTTTACTCTCCTCTCCACGCCCTTAGAGCCCCTCTCCACACCCTACTGTCCGCTCCACGCCCTACCCTCCAGACAACTGCCCTCCGCGCGCTGCATCTCACACAGCTGACCACACACACCAACTCCTGCCCTTTCAGTACCCACGCCTCTGCCTTTCTACTGCCATTCCTCAGAACCTTCTACTTCTTTCCCTCCCAACGCCCACCCCCCGCCGTGCTCTCCCTCCACGCCCCCCTTGCTCTCCCCACGCCCCCCTGCTCCCCACGTCCAGGCTGACTGGTAGGGCTGGAGATGGATGGACCGGCGTGGACAGAGCATGAATCATGACCGTGGCCTCAGCTGTCGTGAGCCCACAGCTACCAGGGAGAGGGAGGCAGGGAGAGGGAGGCAGAAAGCAGGAGGTAGAGAGAGGGAGGGCGTGTTATTGGAAGGGAAAGGGAGGGATAGCGAAGGAGAAGGGAGTGGTAGAAGCAGGGAGCTTCAAAGGTAGGGAGAAGGAGGTAGGGAGCGTTAAAAAAGCAAGGAGTTGGGAGAAGAGGGAGAGGAAGACTGAGGGAGACCTCGTACGTACGACCTGATCTTGCCAAAGGAGAGAGAGAGAGAGAGAGAGAGAGAGAGAGAGAGAGAGAGAGAGAGAGAGAGAGAGAATGTGAAAAAAGTAACTTTTAAACAAAGAGGAACTACTTTAACATTGATAGATCAAACTAAGGCTATGTGGGGATTTCTAGATTCTTAGTCTTAGAAATATATATTGTCTAGATACACACAGACAGATCATCACAGTGAGAGTATGGATGAAGGGCACATATCTAGGGGTAGGTGGAAGAGGTCAGCATAGAGCGAGTATCGATGAAGGAATGAATCCCTTCTCTCCTTCTATCAACTACAATAGTCCTTAATTGATGAAGGATCTGGTTACTGATGTGTTTTTCCTCCTTGTTGTAGCCAATTCAATTGAAAAAAAATCTTCGTTTTTAATTTTTCGTCCGAAAGATATTAAAAAATTTCTTTTTAATGTTTTCTTTTTTTTTTGGTGAGCAGGAGGGAACACACACCTGCTGAGCGGTGTGTTGTTCCCTCCCTCCTGCTGTTGCACGTCAGCAGTCTGGGGACTTATCTACCTCCCTCAGGTGACCAGGTTATCCATCTAGGATGATAAATATTCAACAACTTCCCCACAATACTGCTGCTGGGGTGGCTGTATCTCCTGCTCGTCTGAGCTGGGAGGAGGTTGGAGAGAGGAGGTAGTGAGGGAGGAAGGGATGGAGAGAGGAGGGAGAGAGGGAGGAAGGGATGGAGAGAGGAGGGAGAGAGGAGGGGAGGAAGGGGGGACTTCTTTTACTAAGGTTTCTGCTGTTTGGACACAAAACACCTGCATTCCTGTGGTGTTTGAGGTGGCAATGTCTTCCATCTCTTGTAGTCTTGGAGATAGAGAGATCATCAGAAATAAGAATATTTAAAAGGAAATATTTAGAGATCATCAGAAATAAGAATATTTAAAAGGAAATATTTATGGAAATGGTTCAGGAAAAAGATATCTTTATCTTTCCCACCTTTTTTTGTTTAAGTTACTTTGTGAATAGAAATTATTCTGAGCGAACCCGATGGCAATGTGAATGTCTGTGAGAACTAGTCAAAATGAAATGGCTTGACACATTCACTCTATTTTCTATGACTAACATCTAAATCTATATCAAAATTCTAATTATCCTTATTGCTCACTCTAAATCTATATCAAAATTCTAATTACCCTTATTGCTCACTGTAACGTTGAACTGGTCGGTCGAGGTGACTCACATTATCAAATTTTATCGAAAGGAATATGTGAAACTCATTTTCTTTTTACCTTTTGTGGTGTAGTGAGTCATGTGGAGGAGGGGGAAGGGAGAGGAACTTAGGCAAACGCTGCAACAGTAACAGCAGGAGCAGCAGCAGCGGGTAGAACGCCAGTAGGAGCAGCAGACAGGACAGCAGTAGAAGCAGTTGGAGATACAGCAGGAACAGCGGCAGGGACAGCAACAGCAGGAAAGGGAGCAACAGTAGCAGCAGGAGGAACAGCAGCAGGATGGACAGCAGCAGCAGCAAGAACAGCAGGATGGACAGCAGCAGCAGCAGGGACAGCAGGAGGGACAGTAGCAGCAAAAGCAGCAGGAGGAACAGCAGCAGCAACAGCAGCAGCAGGAGGGACAGCAGTAGAAACAGCTGCAGGTCAGGTCTCCAGGCTAACTAATGACCCGCCACACTGTCGGGTCTCGTATGTAAACATTGATATAAACCCCTGGAGACTGGCCCTCACAGTCGCTACTTGCACCCACAGCCCTCTGAGGTCTACAAACAGCCCTCTCTAGCCCTGTGAGGTCTACAAACAGCTCTCTATAGCCCTCTGAGGTCTTCAAACAACCCTCTTCTTCCCTACGAGATCTCCAAACAGCCCTCTACAACACTCTGAGGTCTCTAGTCAGCCCTCTCCAGCCCTCTGATGTCTCCAGACAGCCCTCTATAGATCTCTGAGGTCTCCAAACAGCCCTCTACAGCCATCTGAGGTCCCCAAACAGCCCCCACAGCCATCTCAAGTCTCCCCACAGCCCTCTAGACACAAAATCGCCCTCTGGTGTGGCTCCACACAGCCCCCTAGAGCACTGGTGTGCCTCTACATGAAGATAAAATACTACTGTATGTAAATTGGTGGGTGGTGGAGGAATCTTCTGCTTTAATGCCCTGTTTCTGTGTCGTATAGAATGGGAACGCAAGGTACTGTTACAATCCTCCAGTAACACAACCCCATCACGGACCATCACGTCTCATGTCATCTGTCTCCTCCATGGTTGCTGAACCTGTGCTGTCCCTCCACGCATCTCTCTACAACACTAACTGTGCCTCCATGCCTCTCTACCACTCTTGTCTCTACACATACCCCTCCTGTTGTGCCACCAGACAGCCCTCGTGATCACCACCAATCTCTCCATACAGCAAACTAGATCCCCTTACTGTACTTTATAGCACCTCTTTAGACCACTATTGTCCCTCCACACAGCCATTCAGACCCCCTTTGTTCCTCCACATGGCTCTTTAGACCACTAATGTCTCCCTTATTAGGCTTCTAGACCCCTATCATGTCTCCAGGTGGCCCCCTAGACCACTAAAGTCCCTTCATTCATCCCTGGACACTGTACCTCTAACACAGCACTCTAGGCCACTCTTAACCCTCAACATAGCCCTCGACACCAGAGGGCCCCCAAATCATTTTGTCATGGACTAACTTGTATATCCTTGCTTTGTCTTCAGTCAAGTCTCTGCTTGACACTAGAGTACTTTGAAAGACCTTAAGTTGATGACATTATCGAACATTGGAAAGTATGTTTAAGATATGTCGTCCAATATTCCTTTAAGTAATACAATCATATTTCTCCTTCCAATTACCATTAGAACTTCCAAGACGAACACCTCTTACTGTCTGGATGGCCGTCTCGCGTACCACTAAGGGTGTTCGAACTCCTGGTTTGGGAACCCACTACCCTAAGATCACTATTACCTTACCCACACAGCCGTCTAGTGGCATCCCTACAAGCACTACAATGCTGTAATGCCATCATAGATTTGGTTGGTGGAGAGAGCTTGCTGGAAGAGCCTCACCATGCTGTCTGCTACGTGCTTCAGTGGTGAGGCCTCGTGATTTCCAAAATTCTTGTAACATATTTACACGTCTTTGATGATTTCTTTTTAATGTTAGTTGTGACGGCACGGGTAGTGAGGCCTTAATCAAGGCCATTCCATTAACGTTATATGTATATATATATATATATATATATATATATATATATATATATATATATATATATATATATATATATATATATATATACACACACTAGCTTGAGCCAGGTACCCATTTTATCGACCAACCCCTAGAGGTGGATGAACAGCTAGGTTGGCTATGGACCGACTGCCACAACCAGGATTCGACCCAATGCGCTCTACCCCAGGGCGGTCCGTGAGTGCGTCATGGTCAGTAACGCTAACCGCAATTATAGGCTTATTAATATATAAGGAGAAAAAAAGAACAATGTTGACTGTGAAGCCATGAACAAAAGGGAAAGAGGGTAAGCAAACATTGTCTACACAAACACTGGAGTTGTAGTCTACTGGTTGCTGATGATGTTCACAGTGGTTAGGTTTGGACTATTCTTGTAGTGGTTTCTACCAGCTTGCTTGAGCTCGAAGCAATTGTGGTGCTCAACTGCAACTCGGGGACGAGGGATCTCTAATGGCAAAGGGTGACGGTGGCGGGTATAATGCAATGGCTTCTTGCCGAGCTGTTGGATGAAGGCGTGTGTGTGTGTGTGTGTGTGTGTGTGTGTGTGTGTGTGTAAAATCCTTTGACTTCCAACAATCATTTGTGGAATGTCATCTGTTTAAAATCCATTAATATGGAAAGCATTTGCTTGTAACCATCATAATTTTTCATGTTTAGCAACGCTGTCCATCATATGTTTCTGGACCCCAAAGCTCTTGGGAATCTCCCGACTTCGAATGTTTTGTGGTCAGTGGTATGTACGTTACAAATGACTTTCCTGATGTGTTTTGTTCTATATTTACTTCTACACATCTTGTATTCGTTTTGTTCTTCGTATTTTTCTTCGTAGATCACCGTTCATGTCATTCATCAGTGTACCATGTGTATTTACCTCTCTCTCTCTCCTATTCCTTGGGATAATAATTATAGATTATTGAATTTATTTAGAGTAGAGAAGTAGAATATAGAAAGAGCAAGCCAGGAAGATGAATCAAAGAGTTTTTGACACACACACAAGAAGACATCGTCTCAAGGTCGTGTCAAACGGAGCAATGATGAAGGTGTTGCATTAAGAGTGCTTAAAGGAACGGCATTAACTGTTTATGATACTAACTTTATACACACACAGGGAGGTACAGGAAGTGTATCATGATATTTTCCAAATGCCACCACTACCACCGAACTTATAGGATCAGAAGACAACGATATAATGCAAAGAGGTTTAGATGATTTTATAGGATCAGAAGACAACGATATAATGCAAAGAGGTTTAGATGCGGTGTGTGAATGGACAGAAGAGAAACATGGTGGAATCAACTAGAGAAAAAGTTGAACAAAGTAAGCCACTGGTTGAACAAAAAGATAATGGTGTTACCTTACAAGGGGTCCGTCTGGGAGAGAGATTAAGTAGAAATTGATAACAAGATAGGAAAAAAAAAACTGAGGATCTAAGAGTCTTAATGAAACGACGATGTGGATTTTGAAGACATTGAAGAAGAAAAAAAAAACATTTGTCGAGTCAGAAAATGAGAGGTGTGATAATGAGAACAGTCACTGTGAGATTTAGAAAACTGATAGTTAATAAGATGTGAAAATGAAACCTGCTGTGGTGCATGGTCGACAGCTAGTAAGCTGGAGCTCGGGAGGAGAATCCAGGGGCAATTTACCAGAAGAAGTGAAGGAATGGACGACATAAATTATGATGAGACAGAAAGAAATATAGCAATACAGTCTATTAAAAAAAAGAGAAAGATATATGTTGATTTATGCATAGCAACAGATAGAGGGAATGAAAGAAAACGGTCTAAGGTTCTAAGCTTCACAAAGTGGAAGACAAAAGGGGATTACATTCCCTGTAATGTATCGATAAAGGTGTTCAAGATTCACATAAGAAAGTTGAAGAGAATCTTCGAATGTTTTTATCTCAAACGGAATCTTAGAAACCTGCCAAGTGTGAGTTCTGAAACCATGGCAATAAGACCGGCTAAATAGATCACAACAGATCCGAATGAAACCCAGAGATGGACAGTAAACCCAGATGGACAGTAAACCCAGATGGACAGTAAACCCAGAGATGGACAGTAAACCCAGAGATGGACAGTAAACCCAGAGATGGACAGTAAACCCAGATGGACAGTAAACCCAGATGGACAGGTACGCAGCGTGTGTGGTGCAGACAACAACAGTGTGGTGGACAGCCAGAGAGATGGCTACACCACCTCAGAGCAATGAAATACGCCGTAGGTCCTCGTGCGTAGGTAGGGAGGCACCCTCTCTCTCTCTCTCTCTCTCTCTCTCTCTCTCTCTCTCTCTCTCTCTCTCTCTCTCTCCTCCCCCTAACCCTTTCCCTCCCTCCCTCCCTCCCTCACCCTCTCCCTCACCCTCCCTCTCCCTCTCCCTCTCCCCCTCCGCCTGTGAGATGAAAAACCCGGCCTCTCTCGACGTTGACTAATGTCTCGGTCAATTATGCCATTTTTACCCATTACTCATTATTCTAGCCCAGTTACCCACCCACCTACTCACCCACCTACCCACCTGCGAGTCCTCTGCCTCCCAGCATGGTTCCCTTCCTCTGTGTCCAGCGGTGATGAGTCTAGGATGGATCTTTCGTTTTAAATATTAATTTTCTCGATATATTAACATAGACGAAGCCTTTCAGTGAGAGTATGGATGAAGGGCACATATCTAGGGGTAGGTGGAACGTACAGTGGGTACAGTACATGGACATAGGAGGGTGACAGGTGGGCCCGAGTGGGGCCCAGGGACCCAAAGGATCCCCCCCAAACCTCCCGTCAGGAGGGAGGGAGGGAGGTCTGGGATACATCAATACATGATATATAGTTACAGGAGAGTGAGTGATGATGACACCAACATACGTAACAATATCTGTGTTATACACAACAAGTTTGATGTACGTCATCACAGTGTTCTAGTTATTGTTCATCAGGTGCAGAACAAAGTCGACATTTGTAATGTTCAGGATCATCATGGTTTCTCGCGACTTGCCACATGTACCTGTACCCTAGGTGTATTCTGGCAGGTATAATATCACATCGTCTGGTATGGGTCCGGTGCCTTCCATGTTGATGTGTCTTTAGCCTAAGATGATCATAGTACACAATACTACAGCTACTTGGTCTTGCATAATCTCTCAAGAGGTTTTCTTCTTCTTCCTCGCTGTGGTACTGGGTCACACAGGGGCCGTAGCTGGAATCAGCTAAGGTTGCGCCAGTTGATGAGTCCATGTGATGAGTTAGAGGATGAGTATATAAACTAAACCCATGGGTAAGTTATGATCTCTAGGAGTGAGGCCATGAGTTTAGGTGTTTGGCCGTGTGGTGAGTCTAGTAGGTGAGTCTATATGATGAGTTCAAGGGTGAGATTCACAGATGATGAGTCCAGTTGATGAGTCCATAGGATGAGTATGAACAGATAGACTAATAGTGTTTGACTCAAGCGGTCAGTCCATGTGATGATCTTAGAGAGAGTCCACGTGATGAGTCTGAATAATGACCATGCGATGCCTCGGGGGGGGGGGGGGTGGTCGTTGATGAGTCTAGGTGAGGTCTTCTGTGTGTGATGACTCCATGAGTGGAATCTCACTTAGCTAGTGAGTCTGGCAGGTAATGAGTCCAAGTGATGAATCAAAAGGGTCAGTCCAGCAATTGATGAGTCTCCTAAGTATAAGTTTCAGGATGTGAGTCAACGATATATTACACACACACACACACACACACACACACACACACACACACACACACGGGGTGGCGACGGGAATGGATGAAGGCAGCAAGTATGGATAAGTACACGTGTTTATATGTATATGTCTTTGTATGTATATGTATGTATACGTTGAAATGTATATGTATGTATATGTGCGTGTGTGGACGTTTATGTATATACATGTGTATGTGGGTGGGTTGGGCCATTCCTCATCTGTTTCCTTGCGCTACCTCGCTAACGCGGGAGACGGCGGTTAAGTATAATAGATGAATAATATTATATATATATATATATATATATATATATATATATATATATATATATATATATATATATATATATATATATATATATATATATGTGAGGGAAGCGTGAACCGTAAGTCCAGCGTCAACAAAGAGCGATGACCAGAAAAAAAAAAGGGGGGGGGGAAACAGACCGAAAAGTAGAGCGAAAATCCCACTCCAAAACAAGAAGCGGACGGCTTATGATTGATGAAGGAGTCGTGAGGGAAGGAGGAGGAGGAGCAGGAGGAGGAGGAGGAGAGAGAGAGAGAGAGAGAGAGAGAGAGAGAGAGAGAGAGAGAGAGAGAGAGAGAATATCACGTGGCGATGGGTGGGGGTGGAGAGGGGAAATTATCGGAAATGACTGGTATTTCTCGGGAGATTATAATTGGTGATGAGTGCTTCGTGTGGAGATTATTATTCGTGATTACGGACGTGTTTCGTGAGAAATGATCGGGATGATGGGTGTTTCGTGGGGAAATTATCGGCGACTGAGGATATTTTTGTGGGGAATTATCGGGGATGATGGATGATCTGTACGAAATTATCGTGGATGATAAGTGTTTCATAGGAAATTATCGGTGTTGATGGATGTTTCGTGGGAAATTATTGGGGTCAGAGATGTTTTGTTGGAAATTATCGGATTGGTGGATGTATCGTGGGAAATTATCGGGATTGCTCGATACATCGTGGGAAATTATCGGGTTGAATCGCTGTATACTGGGAAATCAGTGGGATTGATCGATGTATCGTGGGAAATTATCGGGATTGATCGATGTATCGTGGGAAATCATCGGGATTGATCGATGCATCCTGGGAAATTATCGGGATTGATCGATGTTTCGTGGGAAATTATCGGGATTGATCGATGTATCGTGGGAAATTATCGGGATTGATCGATGCATCGTGGGAAATCATCGGGATTGATCGATGCATCGTGGGAAATTATCGGGATTGATCGATGCATCGTGGGAAATTATCGGGATTGATCGATGCATCGTGGGAAATCATCAGGATTGATCGATGTTTCGTGGGAAATCATCGGGATTGATCGATGCATCGTGGGAAATTATCGGGATTGATCGATGTTTCGTGGGAAATTATCGGGATTGATCGATGTTTCGTGGGAAATTATCGAATTGGTGGATGTATCGTGGGAAATTATCGAATTGGTGGATGTATCGTGGGAAATTATCGGGGTTGGTGGACATTTCTTGGGAAAAGCACTTCTCTCTGTCTCTCTCTCTCTCTCTCTCTCTCTCTCTCTCTCTCTCTCTCTCTCTCTCTCTCTCTCTCTCTCTCTCTCACTGGACACGAACAAGACTCCTTATGGACCAGGTGGCATCCATCCCCCACGTGCACTGAGACCGTGTGCGCACTGAGACCGTGTGCGCATTATGACCGTGTGCGCATTATGACCGTGTGCGCGCTGAGACCGCCACCTACCTGCGCTTGCTTGCGCTGGTCTGCGCTCTGCTTCTTCCCCAAAAGCCGCAGAACTCGTCCTTCTTCCTTCATGCACTCGCTGGCTCAACCCTCACCAAGGATGAGTGACCACTCCAGCTCTTCTCCCACATACATACAAGCCCCTTCTGTACGTACACAGGTTTTGGGTCACATTTATAATAGACTTATTTTCCCCATTAAAACATCATATTTATGATATACATATTCTTTATTTTTCAGTTTAACTTAGCCCAGCATGACTTTAGATCGACAGAGAGAGTGTAAAGTAGTTTAAAACTAGTGTCTTTTGGGGTGAAACTGAGGAAAATGCCTGGTGAATAAAGAAGGCACTGGTCTTATTTTCTAGCATTAACAAGATCTTCAACTCCAACGGAACTCGTATAACGCCCCAGCGATCATGAGCGAGGTAAGACGAGCATTTACGTTTCTCTTTTATAATAAGAGTTGTAACTCTCGCTATTAACACGTAACGCCGTGGTGGATTAGAGGGTTGCCAGTGACTCATTTAATGAGGTAACATAGCATTAAGGGGAGGTGGCCTTTCTACTCGTTTTAATTCGTGCAAGGGCAACCAGCCTGGCCCACAATGAAGGCTTTATCTGTAGTAATCTTTGTGAGGAACGCCCTTCGTCTCCGCCGACACCAGCGCCACACGGCGGTTGGTGGCAGAACTAGGGGATTATTTACATAGCTCTTGTGAATGTGTTTATTGTATGTCTATTACGAGGAGACAGCTGTTTACTGATGATGTCCCTTGGCACACGAACACACACACACACACACACACACACACACACACACACACATACATACATATATATATATATATATATAGTACACAAATACATATATATGAAACACACACACACACACACATACACACACACACACACACACACACACACACACACATACACACACACACACACACACACACACATACACACACACACACACACACACACACACACACACATACCAGAGGGAAGAGACCTAAGAACGTGTCATGTTTTATTCTGATATTTCCTCATCGACAATGTCACGCTCAGATATATGGACCAATTTCACCCTTTGAAAAAAATGTAAATGGTGCGATTGGGCAAAGTTATATGCGCCATATATCTATAGTGAACAGCATATAGACGCGATAGCACCTGGTGTTGTGAAGTTGGCTCTTTCTGGGTCATGACCCGTGTGTTGTGATAGATAAATACGTATTACAACCCCACCACCCAGCCACCCAACCCCCTAGGAAAAAAAAACCCTCCACTGAGAAAATAAAACCACGAAAATAATGTGAGATATATGACCCACTATACTGGTAGGATAGTGTCCATTGTAACGACCATTACCAGGCTGGCAAACTGCACTAACCTTCCCGTCACAAGTCTGCCAATGGGTCGATAACAAGCGAGGTCAGAGGTCACATAAACTACAAGATAAAAGGGGTTGGTGGAAGCCTCGTGGTGGTGAGGGGCGGCACGGTCTTACCTCACACTGGTCCTCACACCCACACTCACGGCCCTCCTGCTGGTGCTGATGAGGGGCGCTCCTGACCTGGGCTCAGGCAGTCTCAGGTGTTCTCGCTTGAGCTGAAGGTTTCTAAGATACTAGCTAGGTTTCTAATGATGCAACATTGGCAGGTTTCCACCCTCATGTAAGGTTTCTACGTTGAACGTAAAGCTTTCCATTTCTACTATTAGGTTTCTACGCCTTGGTTTCTACGTCCTGGTTTCTACGTTTTCAGTCACAAGGTTTCTAAACTCTTACACAAGTTTTCTACTTCCGTTTGAGCTTATGAAGCGATGAGCGAGTACTAGAATTGGCTGGACTTGGATTATTCAACAGCTTCCGTTTGAGCTTATGAAGCGATGAGCGAGTACTAGAATTGGCTGGACTTGGATTATTCAACAGTTCTGGAACATGTTACTGCACCAACCCCGTCACCTTCACCTCTTGTCACCAGAGATCCCACGTCCCTAGGTTAAAGTTCGGTACCGGTGTCGCCTGTAAGCCATCAGGGCTCGTACAGACCGTTACAAGAACAGCCCCATCCCAACCACGTTGTTTATTAACGAATCATCAATAGACAGTACGATATCCTTCACCTTCTAATCTACCAATCTATTTCTACCACAGTTTTAGGTCTAAGCAGTTCATTTCTTAGTGTAGGCATTTCCTCAGTTTATTTTCAGCCCTTGCCTGCAGTCACTTTGTTAAATCTCTAATTATCTTTATCATCATCGGTGCATATCATTACACACACACACACACACACACACACACACACACACACACACACACACACATGGGATCCCGTGGTGTTGTGGTTCGCGTCGTTAACCATGATATACTACTGGCGTACCTGGGTTCGAATCCTGGACGCGGTGAGCAGTCCACAGCCAACCTAGTCATTCATCCTCACCCTGAGACTGGTCTATGGCTGTGTGTGTGTGTGTGTGTGTGTGTGTGTGTGTGTGTGTGTGTGTGTGTGTAAGTGTGTGTGTGTGTGTGTAATTGTGTGTGTGTGTGTGTGTGTGTGTGTGTGTATGTGTGTGTGTGTGTGTGTGTGTGTGTGTGTGTGTGTGTGTAATCAGCATGGTAACAATAGTACCAAGATTCTCTTCCGGTCACACAGCATCACACAAAAAAAAATATCTTTTTTTTCATACATTTGTTGGCCGTTTCCACATTAGCGAGATAGAAATAAGAAGAGACGAAAAACACACCAACCTACTGACCTCCCATGCCCTCCTTCCCCTCCCACCCACCCCCAGCAGACAGCAGACCCACCTCTTTTCCAAACACTCCTATTCACCCCTTCACCATCTCATGCATCAACAGATTAAACAGCCATGGTGACATTACATACCCTTGACGCAGACTCAACTTCCACTAGGACAAAGCCCCATCCTCTCTTCATACTCGCACACACGCCTCACATGAGGGGAAATTCCTCACAGTTTCCTGTAGCTTTCCTCCCACACCACACACTCTCACACCCTCCTCCACAGAACATCATCTTGTGTCACATACAAATAATTTTGTTTCTTTTAAGTAAACATCTGATCTACACAAATCCTCTACCACTCATGAGGTCATATTGCAAGTGTATAATTACCTTTATGTAATTATGATAGATCACTTTACTTTTTAATGACACACGTTAATTAGTACTCGTCTTTAAAGGTTAATTAGCAAATGGAAGAGTAGAAGGGGTCTGTGGGAGGGGAGGGTGGAGGGGGAGGGGAGGAGAGGAAGGGGATGAATGTTGGGGGAGAGTAAGGGTGTGTTTGTGGGGGGGAGGCGTGAGTATTGGGAGAAGGCGAAGGACTGAGTTTAAGGGGGGATGGTAAGAAGGTGAGTGTGGGGGAAGGTAAAGGAGTGGGTGTGTGAGGAGGATAAGGGAGTGGAAGAGCCAAAAGTAGGGGATGGGGAAGGTTAAGACCCATCACAAATTGGATACCAGAGGGAAGGGAAGGAGTGGGGGTGCTGGAGGTGTGGGCCCTAGCGGTGGTGGAGATGGGGGAACTATATGAGAGATGGGAGATGGGTGGGGGACTGTGTGGAGGACCGTGGTCTAGTTTGGTCTCCCTCAGTAAGGTCATGAATCACCCAGGTCATTATATTAATTGGCATGGTATGGGTGGTGCGGGTCAGGACGCACACACACACACACACACACACACGTACAGGCGATCATCCATCATCAACCAGCGCTTGACCCACTCCCGTACAGCGGCCAGCCTCAGGCAGTCAATCCCTTCCAGCAAATTTTTACTGTGGGACGGATTACGGTGAGGTGGTGGGTGGGCGAGCAGTGGTGTGTGTGTTGGCGGTGATGGTGGGCGAGCAGTGGTGTGTGTGTTGGCGGTGATGGTGGGTGAGCAGTGGTGTGTGTGTTGGCGGTGATGGTGGGTGAGCAGTGGTGTGTGTGTTGGCGGTGATGGTGGGTGAGCAGTGGTGTGTGTGTTGGCGGTGATGGTGGGCGAGCAGTGGTGTGTGTGTTGGCGGTGATGGTGGGCGAGCAGTGGTGTGTGTGTTGGCGGTGATGGTGGGTGAGCAGTGGTGTGTGTGTTGGCGGTGATGGTGGGTGAGCAGTGGTGTGTGTGTTGGCGGTGATGGTGGGTGAGCAGTGGTGTGTGTGTTGGCGGTGATGGTGGGTGAGCAGTGGTGTGTGTGTTGGCGGTGATGGTGGGCGAGCAGTGGTGTGTGTGTTGGCGGTGATGGTGGGTGAGCAGTGGTGTGTGTGTGTGTGTGTTGACAGTGATAATAACAGCAGCAGGAACTCCTATCCTAACGTTAAGCAGCAGCAGTAATACCTGCCCCCACAACAACACCAGCAACACCTGTGCCAAGAACAACTGCAACACCTACCCACAATGATAGGTACACCTTTTCCCACAACAACAACAACATCTGCCCCCCCCCCCATTTACAACAACACCTGCCCTACAACATCACCATGGACGAGGTGAGTTAGATCTTCACATCATCAACTTCAAAAGAAAATGATATGTTTGGTGGAGTTGACGGAGGGATCAGGAAATGGTAGTGGTGAGGAGGAAGAGGAGGAGGAGGGGGAAGAGCAGGAGGAGGGGGAAGAGCAGGAGGAGGAGGAGGAGGAAAAAGAAGAGGAGGCATAGAAGAAGAGGAAGAGTGAGTGAAGGAAGAGAAGTGGGAAGAGTAGGAGAGGGAACAGAAGAAAGAAGGAAGAAAAAAAGAAGGGGGAAGTAGAGGAGGAAGTGGAGGAGGAAGAGGGAGAAAAAGAGAAAGGGGGAAGAAGAGGAGAAAGAGTAGGGGAAGAGATGAGATAGATGGAGGGTCGTGTGATCAAGACGGACGTCACAAACACAGTCAAGAGGATCCTGGTGTTCCCTCACGACCCCTTGTTGTCACTGCACCTGACAGAGTATTGCCCTTCTCCCACCACACCCTGAGTTGCTTACTTGAGGCCGCTGGTGAGTGCTGATGGCAGGGCGAACACTCCAGCCTCGTCCCAACACTGCCTGAGTGTGAGTCGAGTGCCTCCAGGTGATGCAAAGAGGACAAGACTGTCAACCCAGAGTCAGGATATCTTAAACATATGATTTTCATGGTGAAAGAAAACGAGAGATCTACCGTATTTGAAATCAGGTATATGGGAAGAAAATCCTACTTATTGTCATTATTATTATTATTATTATTATTATTATCATCATCATCATCATCATCATCATCATCATCATCATCATCATTATTATTATTATTATTATTATCATTATTATTATTATTATCATTATTATTATATTATTCTTATTATTATTATCATTGTCAGTATTATCATTATTATATCAATAAACTTGTTCATCGTTTCCCCCTGTAGCGAGGCGGTGCTAGGAACATAAGAAGAAAGGCATCGCTTACCTTTATCCACTTTCCACCTATCATGTATCATGTACTAAAATCAGAGCCCCTTATCCGCAGCCAAACTACATGGCTTTCCTTAACTTCTTCATATGGTCTATTTTAGCTTATCGACGGTACGTCGCCCCCTTGTATATATTTCCCTCTATCCCATGCACGCCTTTCACCCTCCTGCCTGTCCAGGCCCCAATAACCCACAACCTTTGTCCTATCATCCATCCATCTCCTGCTCGGTCTACCTCTCACATTTGCACCCTCTACTTCTGACATAATGATTTTAGTTAAATCTTTCTTAGCTCATCCTCTTCATAGGCCCAGACCATTTCAGCACACCGTGCTCAGCAATTTCTTACGTGATCGGCCTTCCTGACCCCACATCGTGTCCTCTAGCATTTCATTCCCAACACTAGGGTTCATAAGGCCAGATAAGTTTAAATCATCTAGCCAGCTGTTTTCGGAGTCATGCTGGTTGCTCGTCTCTGCAATCTTTCCATTCTACGTCTTTTTTCAAAGAGGATGATGACCCCAGACTAACCAGAATATTTAAGATGGAGACCTATCAGTGAAGTGCAAGAAATAAGAATGATCACTTTAGATTTGATGTCGAGTGTACTGTTTACAACTCGAATAATTCCATTCTATTCGCTTGCTTTTGTGCACTGCTTACGTTGTTTTTGGTCACCTGTTAATACTATACATAAGTCTTTATCCTTACTTCCCTTTTGTTAGTTTAACCAAATCCATAACGTAGCCTTGCCTTCACGTTTTTACGACCGGTATTTATCGATATCAAAACTCATTCACCAGTTGTGATCCCACTCTATGGAGACGTTCAGTTTCTGTTGTATATTCATTTCCCAGCTTATTATCGTCTGCACATTTTATTATCGTCCATTGCAGCCCAATGTCAGAGCCTTTGACATATATGGGGAAGAGAACCGGTCCCAAGATTTATCCCTGTGGCACCCCACTTGTTACATCTAACCTTAACTATTAATCAATAATCTTTGTTTACGTCCTCTTAACTCATGTTCTTACCACTGAAACACAACCCCATCTATACCGTATGACGACTTTTGCTGGTAATCTTTGCTGCCTTCTGAAAATCTAGATAGACGACTTCAACTCCTTTACTTTTACCATAAATATTGATTAAATCATAAAAGAAATCAAACATATTTGTCAGATATTAAAGACATTGCCGAAAACCATGGTGACATTTGCTTATTAAATGGCGATCCCTTAAATGATCTCAGATCTTATCTAGAATGATAATGTTCACAAGTATATCATGTATGGATATAAAGCAAATCTGGCGATGATTTTCTGTGAAGGGGTTTATATATTACCCATTACTTTTAATAGGAGTATCTTTTTATGGGAGTATCTTTTTATGAAAGTATCTTTTTATCGGGGTATCTTTTTATGGGAGTATCTTTTTATGGGAGTATCTTTTTATGGGAGTATCTTTTTATGGGAGTATCTTTTTATGGGAGTATCTTTTTATGGGAGTATCTTTTTTATGGGAATATGTTACACTGACGAACTTCCAGTTCTCTGGAAGGAACTATCCCCATCGCAATTGACACAATGAAAAGGTTAGTCAAATGCTCAACCATCTCATCTTTCGCCTCATTATCCTCACATTTAAACTTACTTTGACCTTACGTTTTATACTTGTATTCCATTTTCTATTGAGATTGTATTCTTATCGTGTATGTCAGTATGTTGCAGAATGTTTTCCTCCCCTGAAAACGAGAGCAGATCTGGAACAAGAGTTGGTCTTTGGTGGTAGAATCAGTTGAAACAAAAGAGGGTCGGTGAGAGTCTTTGCCATGGCTTCATTGCCTTGAACCAACTAGGCGTTCTACGTAATCAGTGAACCCATTACCTGGGTTATGACTTTCTCGCCTCTAACATACTCATTAAAGTCCTTAGAGTTTCCTTCGCTGTTATTAGCAATATGAGCTTCGTACTGAAGCTTATTTTGACATATGAGTCATAGGAACGAGCTGTCTCACTTTTTTTTTGTTTATTTCATTATTACCCAAATTCGTGTAAGTTACTACTATCCTATCATCTTGATTATCTTTCCTTTAGTTTCTTATATGCAAATTTCGTAGACAAGAAGCACATCTTTATTGTTCAGTTTCACCATTTTGACTTAGATTTGGAAAATAAATGACTTGACTGCTCCTACGAATAGACATCCACGTTCCCTTGACTAATTTCCTAATTCGTGTCAATAGCGTTTTCACTCACGACATCATCCCAGGTTTGTCTGGCAAGAACAATGTAGGAGACCACAACAATCTGGTGCTTTTCATAACTTGATGTAGATCAGCATCTCAGGCAGAGTTGAGAATTACCTCAAAGGTAGGTTGATGCTAATCACCTGTATAGAACTTTTGGTTGATGGTAATCACCTGTATAGAACTTTTCTCCTATCTCAGCATTATGAAGAAGAACTTCATTGCACACCAGACCTAAGTCTAATATGTTCTCTTCGGGAGTAGGTTTCTTAACCAGCTATAATTTTAAAGCGTTATTAAGCACATGTAGGTAGTGTCCACGCCCGGAGCTACTGGAAAGGGAATCTCCACATTCAAATACTGGTATGTTGAAATCTTCCACTATGATAGAATTTTGTTCATTATTAATTTCTCTTAATTGATTATCAAGTCTTTCGTCCACCTCTCAACTCTGTGCTCGAGAATGTAGATTTATCTTTTTGTTATTTTCTTATGAGTCTTATACTTAATATCCACATTATTATTATTATCTTTATTATTGTTATTATTATTATTATTATTATTATTACTATTACTATTATTATTATCATATTATTATTATTATTATTATTATTATTATTATTATTATTGCTATTATTATCATAGTTGTTGTTATCATTATTATTACTATCATTGCTATCATCATTATTATTTTCACTTTATCATTATCATCATTATCATCATTATTATTATCATCATTATTATTACTCGATCATAAATACTAAGGTGGATCGTAATCCTGCCGAAGACAAAAAGATTTTTTTCTTAGTTAACTCAAGGTTTTCGTGAACCTTAAAGCCAGAGAGGTATCTACGAACAGAACCTGGTCAAGTCAAGTTCGTGTGTGATGCGGACCACAAGTTCCATTCAACAGACGAGAGGAGGTTAAATTCCTTGTTAACTCCCTACGTAATGTTGAAAACCCTCTCTCGTCTGTACGGGAGGCGCAAGGAGCAGAGAGAGAGAGAGAGAGAGAGAGAGAGAGAGAGAGAGAGAGATCGTTCCTTTATTCCGACCTCCTCTTCAGCCGCCTGGCGGTGAGTGTATGAAGCTTAAATCAAAACAAATCGCGATAGAACGACTCATTTCCTACAAGGTATCTGGGACGAGGGACATCCGCCCTTACTGTCCCCTGCCGTAAGGTCTTATCTAACGTGTTAACCCCGAGAATCTCGTCCGTACTGACACCTGCCTAAACCACGAGTCAGGGCCGGAGTAGTTACGTCTAATCATGGCTAATATCATGTTAACATGCTGGGAATTGGGGTCATTAGAGAGAGAGAGAGAGAGAGAGAGAGAGAGAGAGAGAGAGAGAGAGAGAGAGAGAGAGAGAGAGAGAGACTACCTACTTATGAGTACTTACAACGAGGCTACTGTCAAAAAAAAGGGGGGGGGGGAGGGTGGAAGGGCCAGCGCGTAGTGCTCATTTCATGCGTTGCATGATGGGTTTATTGTGTGTGTGTGTGTGGGAGAGAGAGAGAGAGAGAGAGAGAGAGAGAGAGAGAGAGAGAGAGAGAGAGAGAGAGAGAGATGAATAAGCAAGGAGACGGATGGACAGACAGATTACGTATGTGGATAGATGGATGAATAGATAGATATATTGGTAGGTAGAGAGATAGATTAGGTCGATAGATAGATAGATAAACAAGTTCAAAGAGAGAGAGAGAGAGAGAGAGAGAGAGAGAGAGAGAGAGAGAGAGAGAGAGAGAGAGAGAGAGACTCAAACACATAAAGTCGTATCCCCTCACGGACGCCAGAAGCGCCCTTACCCTCCAGCTCACACGGCTCATAATGGCTCCCCTCATAAATCTGTGCCAGACACACCTGTCATGTCCTGTGAGTTATGAGAAGCTGTTTAGGTCCTGTCCTTGTGAGTGCAATCCCTCACGCCTCATGGACTCTCTGGTCAACCTCACTCACCGCTAGCTCAGTGCAAGCTCACATGTGGCTTCGTTGGGGCGCATATCTGGGTTGACGTGAGCCACACATATGGCTTAGCTTCAGCCTCACACCTGGCCTTAACTTCACCCCCCTATGTGTCTGGGTATGGGACTTACAACTGGCTTAGTGTGAGCCTCACACGTGGCTTGGCTGGGACTTATATCTGGAGTTCCACATGTGGTTTTGTTTGGGCTTCATGATTCGACTATTAATGGAACCCACATGTGGTTTGAGGCGGGTCTCACATCTGACTCAACGTGAGTTCCACCTATAAGAGCCTCATAGAAAAGTTTGATGTACACTCTGCTACACCTGGCTTAATGTCCACTGCATAACCTGGGTTTATCTAATGGTAGATCTCCTTGTAGTACTGAACCAGTGTACATTTTATCTTGGGCCTCTGTTATTGACTGACTTCCTACTTTATTTCTCGAAGTATACAATACATTTTTCCTTTATTGACTAATTCATAACATTTTGTTCTACTTAGGTGTAATGCGTCCTACTTGATGATTAATTCTTAAAGCTTTGCTTTTATAAGTATACACTATAACTTCTCGAATGATTCTGAACACTTTATCTAAGTATGCAATACTTACACTTATCGGTTGATTCATTAGGCTTTATCTATTAGAGTATACAGCGCACTTCACTTATTGATCAATTTTGAAGGTTTCATTTCTTTTTAGTAAACAGTACACTTCAAAATACAGCAGAGCTCATATGATACATAGATCGAACGTGTTGGGGAAACGCATTTGATTTACCTCCCTCGCTCTCTCATACACTCTGGCTTACACCCCCTACCCTTGTACATACTCTGTGTATACTTGTGTATATCAGGTCATACAGGTCGCCAGCGATGTCCTCTCCCCCCGCCTTTGCTTCCCTTCCCCTCCTATTCCCCAGTCAACTCCCTCCCTCACCCCCGCGAGAGTCAACACAGCACAGAAGGTCTTCGGGGAGATGACGAATTGACTGGACACACACACTCAGCCTCCCAACACGCCCCCACAACACGCCCGCCCACGCCTACATGCCCACGCCTACAGAACACAGTGCCCGCATGAAAAAAGTTTCTGACAGGCACTGTCTTATGCATCCTATTCCGACTGCATCCTAGGACTTCGACAGCTTTTCCTAGGTTATCTAACTCATGTAAACTTCTTTCTACTTTCCATTCCTATCACATTAACCCATAATCTCATTCCTGTTATCTTCAGCTATCACTTGAAGGATATTGCTATCAATAAAGTCATCACAAATCTGTTGAAACAGTAAGACTTGAGGTCTGAAATCACTGATTTTGGGACGTTCGCTAATATAGTGTTGTGGTTTATGTTCATCAGGTGCAGAACAGAGTCGACATTTGTAATGTTCAGGATCATCATGGTTTCTCGCGTCTTGCCACATGTACCTGTACCCTAGGTGTATTCTGGCAAGTATAATATCACATCGTCTGGTATGGGTCCGGTGCCTTCTATATTGATGTGTCTTTAGCCTAAGATGATCATAGTACACAATACTACAGCTACTTGGTCTTTCATAATCTCTCAAGAGGTTTTCTTCCTCGCTGGCAAATGTGGTTTGCTCAGACGGACTATGTGTTTGGTTAGACCAAGTTTGGTGTAGGAGACTGAGAAGAGAAGAGGCATATGATCTGCATGGTCATGACGCTTAGGTCTGACGTGTGAAGGTATCCACAGGAACTGGGTGCGCAGGTCACTGGTATGGGCTTCTATAAGCAGAGAGTCAATGATTGATGGAACAGTTTCCTGCACATCGCTGCTTCCAGAGTGTTGCCAGAGCTGGACGAGATACTTCATTGCCATGAGAATACTATGGAGTTCACAAACAGCCTTGCTATGACACCTGTGGCCAGTATCGGTTTGAATCTAATGTTTTTTTTTTTTTTTTTTTTATACTTTGTCGCTGTCTCCCGCGTCTGCGAGGTAGCGCAAGGAAACAGACGAAAGAAATGGCCCAACCCCCCCCCCCCATACACATGTATATACATACGTCCACACACGCAAATATACATACCTACACAGCTTTCCATGGTTTACCCCAGACGCTTCGCATGCCTTGATTCAATCCACTGACAGCACGTCAACCCCGGTATACCACATCGCTCCAATTCACTCTATTCCTTGCCCTCCTTTCACCCTCCTGCATGTTCAGGCCCCGATCACACAAAATCTTTTTCACTCCATCTTTCCACCTCCAATTTGGTCTCCCTCTTCTCCTTGCTCCCTCCACCTCCGACACATATATCCTCTTGGTCAATCTTTCCTCACTCATCCTCTCCATGTGCCCAAACCACTTCAAAACACCCTCTTCTGCTCTCTCAACCACGCTCTTTTTATTTCCACACATCTCTCTTACCCTTACGTTACTCACTCGATCAAACCACCTCACACCACACATTGTCCTCAAACATCTCATTTCCAGCACATCCATCCTCCTGCGCACAACTCTATCCATAGCCCACGCCTCGCAACCATACAACATTGTTGGAACCACTATTCCTTCAAACATACCCATTTTTGCTTTCCGAGATAATGTTCTCGACTTCCACACATTCTAATGGTATTCAGTTGTATTCTTATTTTATTCTCCATCACAAATAACACATACCAAACTTTCTTTGATACATGCTATCTAACACGTTCGTACTTTTGGTATCAAATGTATTTTTACTAAGGGACATCTGACACAAACACAGACCCCAAGCTATCTAATACAAACACAGATCCAAGGCTATCTAACACAAACACAGACCCCAGGCTGTCTAACACAAACACAGATCCAAGGCTACCTAACACACATAGAGACTGCAGGCTGTCTAATGCATCAGACATAGGCTGTCTTAAACACTTTTTCTCATGGATATGTAACACACCCAGACCCGTGTGTGTGTGTGTGTGGGTGTGGGTGTTTTGTAACAGTGAACAACGAAACAATTTTTAGATTGCAACATTTCTGACCCTTGCGAAACCATCCGAGGGATTTCACAAAAACAGTCGCAATAACATTCACGGGAACAAGTAAACAGAAAGCAACATTCACAGTGAACAAGGTAAAAACAAACACAGTAAACAAGGTAAAAACAAACACAGTAAACCTGGTAAAAACAAACACAGTAAACAAGGTAAAAACAAACACAGTAAACAAGGTAAAAACAAACACAGTGAACAAAAAAATATCAAACACAGTGAACAAAGAAAACCACAGACACAGCGAACAAAGAAAACAACAAACACATCGAACAAGTAAAACAATAAAGACATCGAACAAAGAAAACAACAAACAGTGAACAAACACAGTCTCAAAGGACCACAACCCTGGTGAGGGAGGCAATCCCCACAATCATGAGTGAATCACAGCTCACAACACAACCACAGAGGCGACATACGCTACAATCTTGGTGTCTACAACCCTACAATTGGCGTCGTAAAAAGAGAACGTCAGCTGCAGTAGCAGCGACAAGTTACAGGAGCCAGCAATACCAGCAGACGACCCACGACTGACGCACGGGAAACGAGAGGGGAAAGACGTGAGGAAAATACAACAATGATAATAATAATAATGATGATGATGGAGCAACCACTGAGACGATGGTGAATACAGTAGTTGTGGTTGCTGTTGTTGTGGTGTTGGTGGTGGTAGTAGTAGTAGTAGTAGTAGTTGTAGTAGTAGTAGAATTAGTGTAGCATTAGAAGTAGTGGTAGTAATAGTAGTCGTAGTAATAACAGTAGTAGTAATAGTAGTAGCAGTAGTAGTAGTAGTAGTAGTGGTAGTAGTAGCAGTTGTAGAAGTAGTAGCAGAGAGAGAGAGAGAGAGAGAGAGAGAGAGAGAGAGAGAGAGAGAGAGAGAGAGATGTAGGGATGGACTCAGAGAGAGAGAGAGAGGATCACTCCCCGACACCGGGTGCCCACAAACCCTCCTGACGAAGACAAACGAGCTGGCTCGGGCCTCCTGACGGCGGCTACTGGCGCTGGAGGATGTGTAGTGTGGCACTCGGCGTCTGTCACACCACTACCACCACTACCACCACTACCACCACCACTACCACCACTACCACCACCACTACCACCACTACCACCACCACTACCACCACCACTACCACCACTACCACCACTACCACCACCACTACCACCACTACCACCACTACCACCACCACTACCACCACTACCACCACTACCACCACCACTACCACCACTACCACCACCACTACCACCACTACCACCACCACTACCACCACTACCACCACCACTACCACCACTACCACCACTACCACCACTACCACCACCACTACCACCACTACCACCACCACTACCACTACCACCACTACCACCACTACCACCGCAGTTTACGTTGTATCACCAACAGCATCAACACAGCACTACCACAACACCACAGTTACACCCCACACCACACCACCACCATCACCATCACCACACTCTTACAACCGTGCTGCGTCACCATCACGCCCTCACCACACTACACCACCACTCACCACCACTCACCACACCATCACTACCACCAACACTCACCACACCATCCCCACCACCACACCATCACTCACCACACCATCACTACCACCAACACTCACCACACCATCCCCACCACCACACCATCACTCACCACACCATCACCACCATACTGCTTCACCATCAGGCCCTCACCACATTACACGGCCACCACGACCACCACCACACCCTCACCACAGTCCACACCGCTTCCGGGAACTCTTCCTACTGTTGATGACTGGATGGCAGAAGAACCGCCTTCTGCGCCTTCTCCTGGAGACGGTGCCTGACGGAGACAGAAAGATGGACAAGTACGTGTAATGATACGATAACTGATGAGGGAGGGAGGAGGAGAGAGGGAGGAGGGGTAAGAGAGGAGAGGAGGAGGGGTAAGAGGAGAGGGAGGAGGGGTAAGAGGAGAGGGAGGAGGGGTAAGAGGAGAGGAAAGAGGGGTAAGAGGAGAGGGAGGAGGGGTAAGGAGAGAGGGAGGAGGGGTAAGGAGAGAGGGAGGAGGGGTAAGAGGAGAGGGAGGAGGGGTAAGAGGAGAGGGAGGAGGGGTAAGGAGAGAGGGAGGAGGGGTAAGAGGAGAGGAAAGAGGGGTAAGAGGAGAGGAAAGAGGGGTAAGAGGAGAGGGAGGAGGGGTAAGAGGAGAGGGAGGAGGGGTAAGAGGAGAGGGAGGAGGGGTAAGAGGAGAGGAAAGAGGGGTAAGAGGAGAGGGAGGAGGGGTAAGGGGAGAGGGAGGAGGGGTAAGAGGAGAGGAAAGAGGGGTAAGAGGAGAGGAAAGAGGGGTAAGAGGAGAGGGAGGAGGGGTAAGAGAGGAGAGGGAGGAGGGGTAAGGAGAGAGGGAGGAGGGGTAAGAGGAGAGGGAGGAGGGGTAAGGAGAGAGGGAGGAGGGGTAAGAGGAGAGGAAAGAGGGGTAAGAGGAGAGGAAAGAGGGGTAAGAGGAGAGGAAAGAGGGGTAAGAGGAGAGGGAGGAGGGCTAAGAGAGGAGAGGGAGGAGGGGTAAGGAGAGAGGGAGGAGGGGTAAGAGAGGGAGGAGGGGTAAGAGGAGAGGGAGGAGGGGTAAGGAGAGAGGGAGGAGGGGTAAGAGGAGAGGAAAGAGGGGTAAGAGGAGAGGAAAGAGGGGTAAGGAGAGAGGGAGGAGGGGTAAGGAGAGAGGGAGGAGGGGTAAGAGGAGAGGAAAGAGGGGTAAGAGGAGAGGGAGGAGGGGTAAGAGGAGAGGAAAGAGGGGTAAGAGGAGAGGAAAGAGGGGTAAGAGGAGAGGGAGGAGGGCTAAGAGAGGAGAGGGAGGAGGGATAAGAGAGGAGAGGGAGGAGGGGTAAGAGGAGAGGGAGGCAGGAGACGGATTTTTCCATCTTCCTCTGGAGGGCTGGAAACCGCCATTGTTCCAGGGTCAGCTCGATGATTAATGGTGTTCTGACGCCACCTAACTACACCTTCCAGAGTTTGTAACCTCCTTCCGTTTTCATTAAGGAATGTATATATATATATATATATATATATATATATATATATATATATATATATATATATATAGATAGATAGATAGATAGATAGAAGAGGAGGGTAGGACTGAAGTAATCATACTATAATTTAACCATGTTTCCAGGCTTTACTTATGGGTGATAGACAGTCAGGATTTACGGGAGACTTCGCCTTTTCCTAGAGCTATCTCTCATGCTTAAAAAGATTTGGGGAAACAATTAGGAGAGAGAGAGAGAGAGAGAGAGAGAGAGAGAGAGAGAGAGAGAGAGAGAGAGAGAGAGAGAGAGAGAGGATCACCAGGCCAAGATGGCAGGATAGATGCGACCGTCGCCTCCGGGTCTTAAATGAAGTCAACAGCTGACACAGTCTACGGTGGAGGAGGAGGAGGAGGAGGAGGAGGAGGGAAGGAAGGAGAGGGGGAAAATAAACCTCCACGGATCATTAAACACCGGGAGAGAGAGAGAGAGAGAGAGAGAGAGAGAGAGAGAGAGAGAGAGAGAGAGAGAGAGAGACTCTCCCTCCCTCTCTCTCACACACACACACAGGTGTATCAGCGCGTATCAGATGTTGTTTTTCCCAGCACACAGACCCAACACCTCCCTCATTTTTCATCACCCTTGACTTGAGCTCCAATGATGGATGATGACTGGTCGACGGCGTGTGTGTGTGTGTGTGTGCGTGTGTGTGTGTGTGTGTGTGTGTGTGTGTGTGTGTCGGTGGATGGAATGTGTGTATGTGTGCGCGTGTGTGTTTACATGTATATATAATTACCTATTTGTAATTGCTTCTTTTAACAGTACTGGGAGGGAGTTCTACACTCACTGGGCCTCATCTACTTTGTAAACTTTCGTCTACATTCTACTTTCACAGTTTTGTCACTTATTTTATTCCATTCATCCACAACCCTGGAAACAGAAAGGTACCTCCTCACATCTTTATCATCAAGTTTCTTGTTTAATTTCTTGTTAATGTCCTCTGGTGGTTCTGGCCTTTTATCTTTCGACGAACTGGTCAACTGTCGACATCACCGAACTGGTTTTAAAAACTTAAACGTCGTAATGAATTCACTTCTTACTCTTGTCTCTTCATTGTTGGATAAATTTATGGCCTCTTGCCTCTCACTGTAACTCAGTCTTCTTAATTCTGACACCATCTTTGCTGCCCTCCTCCGGACCTTTTTTTATGTTAGATCTTTGTCTTCTTAAATGGCGAAACCTGAGAAGTGTATTTTAAGCTTTGACGTTATGTATAATGTGAGTAGCCTGCTGAAGACTTGCCATCTCACGTACTTCAGTGCGATTCTAACATGTGTCGGCAGAAAGTCTACCTCCATGACAATGCTCCTGGAGTGATAGGGGGGGCCCTCACTAGCCTCAGGTTAGGCACACTGTCAACTCCTGAGTCTATTTCACACACAGATTCCTGCAGCTGCTTCTTGCTTGTATCTTGGCCATCTTCCACTGTGTCTATTTTCATCACCGTGAATTTCATTAAGACGAATTTTATCAGTCGTACAACAGACCAACACTAAGAGGTTGTGTAGCTTCACTTGTAAGACTGAATTAAAATTCATCCTTTCTCTACTTTCCTCATGACCTTTGCATCATCACAAACATGTATGAGTCCAGTTCCTCTGGCAGGTCGTTTACATACATTAAGAAGAGCTATGGTTCCACCACCAAGCCCTGCGGGATGCCACTGGTAACCTCAACCCACTTTGGGAAGGTCCCATTGCTGTGCGTCGTTTTATCCCTTCCATTGACGTAATTTTCTCTCCATCGAAGAAGTCTTCCCTTTAATCATGCTTGAAAATCCACCGCCTTTACCTATGTGGGATAGTGTCAAATGCTTTCTGGCAGTCCAGATACAAACAGTTCATCTAACTTTATCTTTTATCTAAAACGTTGGTCATTCTCTTATCAAAATCTTTGATGTTTGTTACACAAGACTTTCTTTCCCTGAATTCGTCCTGTCTCTCACCTTTCGTAGTTTCTCCTCTGCTGGTTGTCGTCACTTTGCTTTCTGATTATCTTTTCCAGTACCTTATTGACCAAACTCGTCAGACAGACTGGTTAGCGAGGTCAGCACAACTTCCCAGTCTCCTTTCTTAAAAATGGGTACGACATTACCCTCTACCACTCCAGTGGCTCTTTACTTTCCTTCACCAACAGTGCGTGCGTGCGGTTTGTGTGTGTGTGTGTGTGTGTGTGTGTGTGTGTGTGTTGTATATGTGGATCTGTATATCATATCCTTCTATGTTAGTTATGTATGCATTTATTCACTTGACCCAGTCACCCTTTCCATACATATTACTCCATATGTTTACTCTCCTTACTGCGTGTGGAAATATATACATCTGGGGATTAACTGAGACAAAGTTCCCAGAACCCCAGAAGCTGGGGCGCTGTACTGGGGACACTAGGGTAGTGTACTGGGGGTTAGGGAGGTCCCCCAGGTACACACGTACATATGTAGGTCAGTCAGTGTTTTTGTGTGTGTTAGACCGAGATGGCTATCCTAGGGGAGGCTGAGGAGGGGGATCGGAAGGGGTGTTGGAAGGTTGGGGAGGCTTGGGCTGTGGTTGGGGAGGTTAAGACAGTGGTTGGGTTGGGTTAGTTAGAGAGGTTGGGGAGATTGAGATAGTGGTTAGGGTGATAGGGAAGGGTGGGACTGTGGATGAAGTGGGTAGGGAGGATAAGGTCCAGCTTGGGGTGACTGAGGAGGCTGGGACAGTGGTTGGGAGGGTTGAGGAGACAAGGGCTGTGGTTGGGGAGATACTGGGGTGTTGGTTGGGTGACCAGTGAGGGGTGAATAGATGATGGGGTAGTTTGAAAGGCTTTCTGGGATAGTGGCTTGGTAGATATTAAAGTGGAGTTTTGGGGAGATTAGGGTAGTGGTTGAGGAGATTAGGATAATGGTTTGGGAAATACTTGAATGGTGGTTGGGGAGATTAGGGCAGAGGTTGGGGTGGTTAGGGAATGGGGGTGGTGATTGGGGAGATCATAGTCGTGGTTGGGGTGTTTGGGGAGACTAAGGTGATGGTTAGGATGGTTGAGAGACAGGTGGTGGTGGTTGGGGAGATGAAGGTAGTGGTTCAGGTAGTTGGGTGATGGTTGGAGATGCTATGGGTTTACATGTACTCACGTGTAGACTAAGGTAGACTGCCATACTCGGTGTACTGAGAATACAATATGTACATCTATCTATTAGTCTCAGTGTACTAGGAGTATTGTAGGCCTCCTCTTGCATGAGGTCAATTTATATGCCTATCCCAGAACGTGCAGATATATATATATATATATATATATATATATATATATATATATATATATATATATATATATATATATATATATGCCTTTGTAGATGCTTATCTTAAGCGGAGACGTAAATTTGAATACATAATGGGGACAAAGTAAACCACTGTTTACAGTATACCAGACTGCTCGTCCACCAGATAGCTGGAGACAGCTGGTGCTGTCTCTCTGATAACAAATGGTGATGGAAGATAGCCAGCTGACCGGGGAAGATAGCCGAACATACGACGCAGATGGTGAGACAGGTGGGTGTGTGTGTGTGTGTGTGTGTGTGTGTGTGTGTGTGTGTGTACACTCAGCAAGTAAGAGGGCGTAAAGCACTGTGGCAATAGACCTTGAACAAGACTTTGTCAGACCCAAACCACTTTTTAGTGGTGGCCATTAGAGGCTTCTGGCCTACTGGGTAAAAAATAAACAAAATTAATTGAAAACGTCACAGGGGAAACTATCAAACAAGATATCTGATTCTATTGTCAATTTTTTTAGCGTCTAGTTACTTCTTTCTAGTTAACAAAGCTTCCAAAGACTTACATTTACTTTAATACTTTAGATTTTGATTTTGATAACCAGGTGTAGAGCGCAGGGTAGTCATATAGGACACCCGGACCCACTGCTTTAGAATTTGACATTGACGTAAGCTTCCTAAGGCTTACATTTAGTTTAATACTTTAGATTTTGATTTTGATAACCAGTTGTAGAGCACAGGGTAGTCATGTAGGACACACCCAGACCCACTGCCTTAGAATTTGACATAGATGTCCACTAGGTAATATTTTCCTTTTTCTTTTATTCTAACAATCTTCCAATAATTGATTCAGGTCCCTCCCTCCCTCCCTCCCTCCCTCCCTCCTTCGTCTCGGTACCAGACTATTAGCACACCTCCAGCACAAAAAAGGCCGGGCCCATATCTCACGAGCAAGTTGTGTGCGAGATCTATGTATTTCTCAGGAGCTTAATGTTCTCACTCACCTTCTGAGCAGCTGCTGTCTTGCCTCACGACTAACCTCGACTCCAGCAGAGATTTAAGAGAGGTCACATTACTTTATGCCGAAGCTGGAATCTGTGTGAGCAGAGGGTTCGATAAGAGCTAGCTCTCTCTCTCTCTCTCTCTCTCTCTCTCTCTCTCTCTCTCTCTCTCTCTCTCTCTCCTTTGCATATATATATATATATATATATATATATATATATATATATATATATATATATATATATATATATATATATATATATATTCTTTCTTTCATACTATTCGCCATTTCCCGCATTAGCGAGGTAGCGTTAAGAACAGAGGACTGGGCCTTTGAGGGATTATCCTCACTTGGCCCCCTTCTCTGTTCCTTCTTTTGGAAAATTAAAAAAAAAAAAAAAAAAAAAAAATGAGAGGGGAGGATTTCCAGCCACCCGCTCCCTTCCCTTTTAGTCGCCTTCTACGACACGCAGGGAATACGTGGGAAGTATTCTTTCTCCCCTATCCCCAGGGATAATATATATATATATATATATATATATATATATATATATATATATATATATATATATATATATCATCGTTACTTGACGAAACAGAATACAGTCACGTCGAAGAAAGAAGTCTATTTCTCCCTGCTAATTAGTGTAGCGTATCTTGGACTGTACGGACCTCTGGAAAAAAAGGGTTCCTGGGATAAGACCTGGGTCCGTTGAGGAAGGTGTTCTGGGGAATAATCTATAGATAGGGTTTGTCACACAGGCCACAAGAACAGTTTGATACGTTATGCCGTCATGGTTTTGTCTAGCTAACCTTTGCCATTAAGACCATGTTATATGAGATGAGGCTTGAGACAAACCTCCCATGAGTGTGGTGTATGAGGGCAGGTCCCCAACCTCCAGACAACCTCACATGAGACCAGACCCTCACCCTGACAACCTCCTCACCCAAGGCGCGGGCGGTATGAGTCTTGATCACTCCACTGGTGGGTAAGGCCTAATGGGAGGAGGGGTTCCTTCTTCATCATTTCGTGGCACTTGTCCCTTACCACCACTTCTCATGACAGAAGGGCGTCCCATTACCCATTTCATGGAAAGAGGGATCCTTCTTTCCCTCTTCATGGAAGGAGGGGGCCCCCTCATGCCCTCTTCATGGGAGGAGTGACCCCCCTGTTCTCACATAATGAAGCGTTCCCTCACACCCTCTCGTGGTGTCAGTATTCAACACGTATGTCATATCGATCACACTGACGACACACTATCCCTAAACACCAAGACGTCATTTCCAACCAGTCTGCAGTAACATTGTGATTCAAAAGTGACTTAAAAAATGAATTTATTCATAAATGTGGCAAGTAAGTTTAGGCCAGTGGCTGGAGGGGGGCCCAAGTCCTTCAACGGCTCCAACGATTTGGTGGTTGAAAGGAAGCAAAGGAAGTTTGGGATGTGTGAACACTACAGATGACAGAATATTCCTGTATATCATGAGGAACTGACGAGGGTGGCAGGAACTGAGGAGGGTGGCAGGAACTGACAAAGGTAGCAGGAACTGACGAGGGTGGCAGGAACTGATGAGGGTGGCAGGAACTGACGAAGGTGGCAGGAACTGATGAGGGTGGCAGGAACTGACGAAGGTGGCAGGAACTGATGAGGGTGGCAGGAACTGACGAAGGTGGCAGGAACTGAAGAGGGTGAGAGGGGAGGAGGGTCGTATAGAGCGTTGTATGGGTGGTAACTGAGTGTGTTGACGTAGTCAAGAGTGCGTGGTAGGAGGGATATAAACAGCAAGTCATGGAGTCCTTAAACACACCCTGAACCCATCCTTGGCTAGCACTCGTCTGTGAACACACACACACACACACACACACACACACACACACACACACACATACGCATATGATAAATATACACAAGATTAAGAGAGAGGGTAACACGAGCGTAAGACTCTCTCCCCGTAACACACCTGTTGTTTTAATTTCATTTTTTATCTCGTTTTGTAATATTCGTTATCTAGATATACAATGACCAAACATTTCAGTCATAAAGAGTTATCACACACAGAGTCATCAGGAGCAAATTGTTAGTTACTGAGTAGCTAAGAAGGATAAGGGATTCAGAGGAAGGAGGTGAAGAGGATGATGTAGGATATGTGAGGAAATGAATGTCAAGTTTAAAAGTGTTTTCACAGAGGTGGAATGGGGATGAGGTCTTAAATACAGTGAGATATCTAAAAAAAAAAAAAAAAAAAAAAAGACATTAATGGAATACTAAAAGGCTCATAGTACTAATGAAATTTCACTACCCTGTGCTGAAGATCTTGAAATGCTGTTCAGGATGTCACTGGGTAAAAAGGAAGCAAAGTGTTGAAGGAAATGTGAAAGTGTAAAGATTAGAATTATCTCTAGGAACCGGACATGTCTCACTGATGATTGTGTGGTCTATCAGAAAGCAAATGGATGACTTCCTGCGAGGGAGAAATAATCTTGCGAAAGACAAGTTAATTTCAAGGAAAGATCACGTGTCACGAACCTCTTAGATTTCTACGAGAGAGTGAGCTCTGCTGTGCGAAAGAGAAGTCTGGGTGGATTGTTTGTATCTGGACTGCCGGAAAGCATTTGACACTGTATTCCATAGAGGGCTGATTAAGAAGCTGGATCACTTGTCAGGAATAAGAGGAGGGAAGGAGGGGGAGGGCCTCCCTCCGTGAAGGGGAAATTCCTTCAATGAAGAGACAATTATGTTAGTGGAAGGAAACAAAGGACGTATGTTCTCAGAGGAGCCTTCTTAAAGTGGGTTGAGGTCACCAACGGAGTGCCGCAGGGTTCTGCACCGGGACCATTACTCTTCTTGATTTATGTGAATGACTTGCCAGAAAGAATGGGCGCCCAGCTGAATACGTTTGCAGATGATACACATAAGGGAAGTGGGAAGGGTGGAGGAGTGCCTCATCTTACAAGAGGACCTTGACTGAGTCCAAAGCTGGTTTGATACATTCTCAATGAAGTTCGAACCTGTGTAAATGAAAAGTAATAAGGATGGGTCACAGTGAGAGAAGGACCTCCTTAGGAATGTCATCCAGTAGGAAATAAGCTGCAGGAATCCTTGTGTGAAATTTGGAATCGAGAACTTCACTAACCTGTCGGAAGGATCCCATCATAGGAGAATAGTTAAGGCGAGACCAAGTGTTTACTGGTGAATATTAGAACTGCACTGAAATTGATGGTTAAGGAAATATTCTGCAAGTTGTTTACTTAAGGTTAAGATTAGAATATGCTTCTCACAGTTTTGGTCACCGTAGCTATAGAAGCACAAGGAGCTAATGAATAATTCATATATATATATATATATATATATATATATATATATATATATATATATATATATATATATATATATATATATGTTTCTGGTATTGATGTCTAGAACCTGTTCCAATAGCTACATGACACCGTTGTTCATACCCTTGTTGAAAGTAAGATACTCTGCGTAGTATAGAGTACCTGACTACAGCTGTTCATATTTGTAATTGGTTACAGAAGTTCAGGGTCTAATGGAGGAGGACGGAGGATGGGGAGGGGGGGGGTCTCACACCTCCCAGGAAAGGTAATCATATCCTTTTGTTCATCCACTCCTCTCCCACTGCCATCCACGCCCACTATCACCCACGCCCATCACCACCCACGTTCTCCGCCACCCCCGCCTACTCTACCCACGTCTCCCAGCGCCCGCCCTCCCCACACCACCACCACTAACACCCCCACACTGGCGATGGTCTGAGGGGATTCACACACACAATCTACTGACACAGGAAAAAACCCTTGTCTGTTTTTCTTCCAGTTAGAAAATAGAGTCGGAATGTGTCTTTATGTTTTAACTGTCAAGTGTTTTATGACATGTAAATAAAATAATGCCCACTGTCTCACTGACAAAACATGGGCCTTTAAATTGGAAAATAGACAGACGTTGATGGAATAATAGCCAGAGGAAAATTTACTGTCCCTGGTCACCAATTTCTCAGCTGTAGGTTGAGCTGGAAGTAGGAACGTCTATACCAAGGTTGTGTCGTGGCAATGGCTTAATTACCACTGCCAGTAATTGCGTTACGAGGGTAATTGGTTGTTCAAGTGGCAATTTATTGCAGTGAGTCACGCAGGCGGAGGGAGATATAAAGGTATAATGAAGATATATGGCATACTAACATATACTTACAAGCACAAAGACAAAACACACTCATTCACGTTGATGAAAATAAATTTTCACACTTTTTCCACGCACACACACACAGCAACAACAGACAGTTACACGCATACATTCACACACACACAAACACAAAGACATTCACATTTATATATATGTGCGCGAAAGCAAACACACACACACACACACACACACACACACACACACACACACACACACACACACACCATCAAACGTTATCATGTGTGATCCCGAACGGTGGATGTGGCTAACTTCCTGAGTGCTGCAGGAGCCCTTGATGTGTACAGTGTAAGTCAGTCGCTAATGCCCTTAATATCTGAATGATAGATTACATCTAAAAGATAAATAATGATAGAAATTAACATCTGACAGGGTCAGTGGTTTTATGTGACCTAGGGTTCTAGTGTCTACCCTGCCTAATGTACACATCTGTACAATGTACTATATGTACCCTAAAGTACACATCTCTACAGTGTACCGTATAACGTACCATGTTGCTCCTATTGGTCAGCTTCCTTCTATAAGACACAGAAAAGCAACTTCCGGTCGCATGACCTCACATAAAACGTATTTTTTTTCTTCTTAAAAAACTAGCCTAAGGAAGGAGGTAAGCCTTATTAACCTGCTTACGATGGTTACGTGCTTTGGTAACGACCAATCACATACTTCAGGTGTATATATGATTACTCTTATCATTTCAGGATCGTTAGTTAACTTTATCATACGTAGACAGAGCATTTCAGCGACAGCCTGGGTGCGTGTGTGGCCGAGGGTCGGTGGAAGCAGGAATGCCTGAAAATTTGTAACAAAATATGAATTCTCTTCTGTTGTTATCTTATCTATATGAGCCAAGTGGAGCGCGACGATACAACCCTTGAGCTAGACGGTACGACGCTTGAGCTAGACGGTACGACCCTTGAGCTAGACGGTACGGACCTTGAGCACAATGGTACGATCCTTGGGTGTAATGGCTTGGCTTTTTACCAGACCCTAACGGTCGGGTCAAAGGCCAGGGGCCTTCTTACCCAAGGGTCGTACCGTGTAGCTCAAGGGTCGTACTGTCGTGTTCAAGGGTTGCACGGTCGTGCTCATGGGTCGTAAGGTCGTGCTCAAGGGTCGTACGCGTCGTGCTCAAGGGTCGAACGCGTCGTGCTCAAGGGTCGTACACGTCGTGCTCAAGGGGTCGTGAATTACCATGATGAAGAGGAAAGTCGACCGCATCCTTCCCTTAACCATTTAATAACTCCCTTTCCCCTCTCTCATTGTCTCGCTCCCCACCCCTCTTTTCACCCCTTATACGTCCTGAGGCGACTCCTCCCTCCCTCATCTATTGACCCCCCTTGCTCCCTGCTGCGACCCTCCTCCGCCCCCTCCCTCTTTACCGCTGAGCCTCACCACAGACATCAGTCGGCCATTCTCATGCATATGGGAGGCCTCGGGGCACCATTGTCCCTGGCCTGGTGCCCGTGGTGATCGCGGTGAAGCGTGCGGGGATGGTGACCCTCTCATCTCCTCCAGGCCCATCACCCTCATTAGTTACGATGGCACCAACGAGAGAGGCAAAGACTAATGTGTGACGTGTATTGAATGGATGAGGAGAAGAGAGTGAGCCTACAGATGCGACAGGTGGGCTAGATCGGTGCATAGGGATGGGTAGGGCGCTCGCCTCATCGACAGATGTTCATCTGCGCCCGCAATTTTGACGGTCCAGTCATCATCTCTGAAGGTCATGACCTATTAGTCACAGTTCTTATTCGTCTCCCACGTCACTATCTCTAATTATAGTGACTCAAGACTCACCCACGTCCATCCTTCACTACTCTAACTCATCTGTAATCCACACTATCTTGACCCATACCTCACCATCTCTCACTGTATTGACCTATATATCGCAGCCTCTCCATATTTTGACACACCTTCTGCCATCCCTTGCTCCTCTATGCTCTGACTCATCCATCGCCGTTTTTCATGTTTCTGATATATCTGTCCTCAAATATGTGTCCTTCAACCATACGATCATCTAAATGCTTCATCTGTGGATATATCGTGTGGACAAATGATATTTTAAAACTCAAAAACAAACTCTCCATCGTGATCTTTACATAATCATTCAACCCCATTTATCACAATCCTTGATCTCACTCTCACCATCCAACCCCATTTATCACAATCCTTGACCTCTCTCACCATCCAACCTCACTTACCACCATCCTTGACCTCCCTTTCACCATCCATCCTCACATATCACCATCCTGGCCCTCTCTTGTCATTTCCCTGACCCCATCTATCATCAACCAATCCCACCCTGACCCCAATGTCACCATCCTAAGCTCCTGTGTCACCACCGTACCCCTCCTCACACGCCAACCCCCACCCGTCCCTCCCACACCAGCCTCGGGAGGAGCTGTCACCATCAGTCTCCCTGGCCAGGGCGCCCCCGCCACACGGAACGCTTCACACACTCCCACTCCCCACATCTCGCCTCATCTGACTCCCCACTTACTCCAATACCAAGGGCGCGTCTAGCCTCTGCTGAGGACAAATTACTGCCGAAATTAATCTTCTGAAGGGGTGGGGGATGCGTCTCGTCTCTTGCCCCTTCCCCCCCCATCGTCTCTCCGAGGAAAGTTCTGCCCTTCCGTCTCCCTCAGGAATCTCGCGACACCTCCCAAGATGGGTAGCGATCGTCCTCCTTTCTCTCTTGTGGACTCGGCCGCTGCGCCCGTCATGCCTTCTCCCGACACCCGGGTCTTTTTTGGCCGAAGCTCGCCCCTGTGGCAACTGCCTTGTAGATACACCCGGATAATCACCCTCCTGAAGGGTGCATACTGGAAATTATTTATAGATAGCGTCTGGTTCGGTAAATAAAATGATGAAGCAGGCCACAAATCGGCCAGCTCGGTGTGTGTACTTGACAACCCCCCGCGGGCCTCGCCTGGACCGCGTGGAGTGCGCGCGTAATTCAAACTCCAACCGACAACAAGGGACTCTCTCATTTCACTCACTTTCCCACTGTCCATCGCTCAGCAAACAGAACGGCGCCCGTCCCGCGGTCGGGGACGCTCTGGCGGGAGGGGGGAAACGCAACAGAAAACGAATGAAGAGCAGAGGGAAAGTTGTGGGGGGGGGGATAATAAATTGGTTGCTTTTGGACACTGGCCAATTGTCGCACACCTTGCCGCCATCCATCTTCCCCGTCAGCTCTGCCAATCAACGCTGATTTATACCTGCTGCTAATGCCACCAGCGACTCGTCCCTCCGAGCCTTGGCAGGGCTTTAAAGTTCGCGTTTGTCGCGCGTCTGGCTGCCGCGCCGGTCCAACAGCTGCGGCAGGGTCTTCTGCCGTGCGAAGACCCCCGCAGACCGCACTGTTGCAAAAGAGAAGCCGAAAGAAAACGAGCGGGATGACGTGTAGCGAGCCACGTGTGAGCCCTCCTCCCCTGCCAACATTTGTGCTCGTTTCGGATTGTTTTGAAGGTTTCAACTCGACTACAAGACGAATGGGCGCACTTGTTGGGCTCATTTTTCGCCAGTCGATTACCGCGGGCAGGTTTTAAAAGGGGCGACATGTTGGAAGTGCTGCGCTTGGGTAAACATATGCGGCATTAACTCCCACCGAGAAATGTAACATCATTATCAAAATTGATGACCTTTCGACTAATGGGTTACGTGCTCAGTTTACCGGCGGGAGAGGGTTCGACGGTCGAGGTAGAGAGTGGCAGCGGAGAGTGACGGGAGGGCAGGGAGTGGCAACCAGGTGGCCAGGAGTGACACTGGAGATGTCGCGGGAGTAACACCAGGGGCGGGGAGTAACAGGAGGGGCAGTGGAGTGACAGGAGGGGCAGGGGAGTGACAGGTGAGACAGGGGATGGTTGGTAGGGGGCAGGGATGACGGCATATGGTAACAGTAGGCACAGGGGGTGGGGAGGCGACAGCTGGGACAGAGACTGACAGAAGGAGCAGCCAGTGACAGCAGACGCTACCGAGAGGAAGGGCTTGGGCTGAGGTGACTGTCCATAGAAGGAAGAGTGCATGTACAAGAGTCAATTGTGAAGGGATTGACAGGAAGGGCAGTGTGTGGAGGAGTGAATTGTGGGATAGTGTGTGGATGGGTGAATTGTGAGGTCACGGACTGTAAGGGGTACAGACTACGAAAGAATCGACTACAAGGAGATGTATGACACAGATATTGTTACGTATGTTGGTGTCTGCATCACTCACTTTCCTGTAACTATATATCGTGTTGATGTATCCTACACCTCCCTCCCTCCCTCCTGACGGGAGGGGGAGCTCTCTGGGTCCCTGGGCCCCACTCGGGCCCACCTGTCACCCTCCTATGTCCATGTACTGTACCCACTGTACGTTCTATACTGGCCTCCACCACCTACCCCTAGATATGTGCCAGCCACCCATACTCTCACTGAAGTACTTTATATATCTAGATGATAAATATGTTTAAAATCAAAGCTACAAGGAGACATATTGAAGTGGGGCACAACTTGGAGGGACATATTATAATGGAGTGGATTATGGAAGGAAAGATAAGTGTTTCAGAAGCTGGTAATTCAAGTTAAGTATCTCAGGTAATGATCTTGATTACCTTAGAATACAGTTACTGATTACTAGTTATCTGTAATTCAATAGAAGCTTATTATCTTAAGTGAGCTTAGAATAAAGATGATAAACCTATTTGATATTTCATTCATTTTAATGATTAACTATTAATCACGACGATACGACCCTTGAGCGAGAGGGTACGACCCTTGAGCGTGATTGTATAATCCTTGAGAGCAATGGTACGACCCTTGAGAGCGATGGTACGACCCTTGAGAGCGATGGTACGACCCTTGAGAGCAATGGTACGACCCTTGAGAGCAATGGTACGACCCTTCGGTGTTATGAAGTGGTCTTTGATCTGACTAAAGGATCAGATCAAAGGTCACGACCATACACAAGGATCGTACCGTCGTGCTCAAGGATCGTACCGTCGTGCTCAAGGATCGTACCGTCGTGCTCAAGGATCGTACTGTCGTGCTCCAGGGCCGTACCGTCGTGCTCAAGGATCGTACTGTCGTACCCAAGGATCGTACCGTCGTGCTCGAGGATCGTACCGTCGTGCCCAAGGATCGTACCGTCGTGCTCAAGGATCGTACCGTCGTGCTCCAGGGCCGTACCGTCGTGCTCAAGGATCGTAGCGTCGAGACCAGGGATCGTACCGTCGTGCTCAAGGGTCGTAGCATCGTGCCCAAGGATCGTACCGTCGTGCCCAAAGATCGTATCGTCGTGCTCAAGGATCGTACTGTCGTGCCCAAGGATCGTACCGTCGTGCTCAAGGATCGTACCGTCGTGCCCAAGGATTGTACCGTCGTGCTTGAGGGTCGTACCGTAGTTAAGAATATAAAGTTGCGGGACGCTAATAACCTAAGCCATGATTTACGTCTTGTGAAGTTTATATCAACTGGAAATTGTAAAAATACCACCATAAATACAAGCAAACTCGTCATTAACGATATTGATCGAACCTTTTACTTCAAGCAATTACTCCAGGTGACCATCATCACTACAGGTTTGTACCTGGTAATTACTAGCTACCTGTATGTCTTGGATTCCATTTTCTGACATTGAGAGCCTCGGTTGTTGGCACCGCTGCTTCTAGTGCCTGCTTTCGTGCCAGGTGGACATGTGATTAGTGACACTAGTGCCAGCTGACACCAGTTCCAGCTGGCTCCGGTGCCACTTGGCTACAGTACACAGAGTTAGTGTCAGGTGGATTCATTGCCTTGATGGTCCTTTGTCGTGTGGCCCAGGTACCTGGTAGACCCAAGTACCTGGTAGCCCCAGTACCTGGTGGGTCTAGTACCTTGTGGCCCTAGTGTGGCCCCATGGCCCGGTGGCCCAAGTAACTGGTGGCTCCAGAGCATTGTTAACCCCCCCAGTGTGGCCGTATAAACCGGTGTCCCTAGTGCCTGGTGGTCCCAGTACCTGGTGGCCAAAGTTCCTAGTGGTCCTTGTACTGGGTTACCTCAGTAGCTGGTGACCTCAGTCTCTGATCCCAGTACTTGGTTGTTCAAATGCATGGTGGCCTCAATACTCGGTCGCCCTAGTACCTGGTAGTCCCATGGTTAACCTAGTAACTCGTGGCCAATGAGTCTCATGACCAGGTAGTCTCATGACCAGGTAGCCTCATGACCAGGTAACCTCATGACCAGGTAGTCTCATGACCAGGTAGCCTCATGACCAGGTAGCCTCATGACCAGGTAGCCTCATGACCAGGTAGTCTCATGACCAGGTAGTCTCATGACCAGGTAGTCTCATGACCAGGTAGCCTCATGACCAGGTAACCTCATGACCAGGTAGTCTCATGACCAGGTAGTCTCATGACCAGGTAGCCTCATGACCAGGTAGCCTCATGGCCAGGTAGTCTCATGGCCTTACTTCATCAGCAGTACAGTTATAGAACAGAGGATCAAACCCCCTCCATGTGTCATGGCGAAGATTATGAACACATCTAAATCATAGATAACCGTAATGTTTTAATGATATCAATCATCAGTATATAAAGTCTTCAAGAATGACAATATAAGACACACGATTCTTTTTTTTTTTCAACTATCACCCTCCTATGTCCATGTACTGTACCCACTGTACGTTCTATACTGGCCTCCTCCACCTACCCCTAGATATGTGCCCGCCATCCATACTCTCACAGTAATGCTCTATGTGTATATCTAGACAATAAATATTTGAAACGTAAAATAATTCTTCATATTAGAGGCTTCAGTACCGCATTCCCAGAGCACAAGGAGGTTTAGATTAGACCTGAACGTATTTTTCATTATTGATTTCCAATAGAATGTCTATGCCAGTATATTTTCACCACTCGAACATTGCATTGACGAATACTCTAAAAAGAAAATCGAGATTTCAGGTCTCAAGGTCTATTTTTTGGGGGGACATTGTATGTGATATACACTAATATATTCAAGGACATTATCGTATGTCATATTATATCGCAGATTTGCCAGGACCTAAGGAACATCATCATGTTAAAGGGCGTTATTATATTACAAGGTCTTATGTACGCATCTGTACTATACTGTATTTAGTAAACTGTGAATCCTGTACTTGATACACTTTGGTCCTCTTTGCTGTTATCTTTGTATGCGTTCCCGTATATCATCCCAGATAGCACCCCTGTATATGTATAAGTATCTGTTCTATCATCTGTGATGATTGCACCATCCTCTGATGATGGGGCGTAACCCCTCTGAGTCACAAGCTACACATTGGAATGCTGTCGCCCACCTGTGTTACTGTAAACATTCACGTATTTAAATTCCAGATTTTAGAAAAAACATAATTTGTCTAAATTGACGCAGACGAAGTCCGCCGAATGTAAGTTCTGTCCTGTAATTACCAGAGTTCTGTGACTCATGACATGTTCCCTGTGTTACCGTCAAGATCATTGTGTATTCATTAAATAACGTATTATGTATTTGGTATACGGTGCCCACTGTATGCGCTATACTTGCCTCCTCCCTACCCTAAGCCATATACCTTGAGTTACGAAGTCTATGAATAATTGAACAAATAAAGATTTTAAAACTGTACATTACACATGGTCTTCCTATACAGCTATTTTTCTTGCTTGTGATGTGCTAAAGGGATTGATAAATGAGGAGGAGCCTTCTGTTGCCTTCTGCTTTACTATCCTGTCTCCATCTATAGTGGTGGGTGAGGGAGGAGCCTTCTGCTTTACTATCCTGTCTCCATCTATAGTGGTGGGTGAGGGAGGAGCCTTCTGCTGTGCTATCCCGTCTCTGTCTGTATGAATGACAAAAGTAGACCTATTTCTGTCTGCTGGTAGATAACCTCTTCAGAGACCCACAACTCTTCAGTTATCTGTCCTCCTCTTGCACTGGTGCCCAGTGGTCCGCAGTGGGTCCCAGTGCCAGGTGACACTGGTGATCCCTAGTGCCTGGTGTGGCACCAGCGGGCCCCAGTACCCGCGGGCTCCTGTCCTGGCCCCCTGCTGTACTGGCGGCTATTTGTGTGGTGCGGGGTCAGGCGGCGAGGCTGGGAACAGCATTTCTAAAGTTCCTGGGAATCTCACACCTCATAATTAGTGGGAAACAATCTCGGGAGGAGACAGTTATTGACTCCACATGGCGTTTTCCTTTTCCCAAATGGAGCAGACGCGAGGCGTAACTTGTGCCACTAAGACCCAGGGTGAGCCAGGTGCTGGGCCGCCCTCCCTCCCGCCCACAGTGGTGGAGGGCCGCCCTCCCTCCCTCTCTGCTGCTACTCCTCCTCCCGCCCACAGTGGTGGAGGGTCGCCCTCTTTCCCTCCCTGCTGTTGCTCCTCCCGCCCACAGTGGTGGAGGGTCGCCCTCTCTCCCTCCCTGCTGCCGCTTCTCCTCCCGCCAACAGTGGTGGAGGGCCGCTTTCCCTCCCTCCCCTTCAGCTGTTGCTGCTGCCCATGGTGTTAGAGGGCCTCCCTCCTTTTCCTCCTCCTCCTCCTCTTGTGCCCTTCTCCCTCCCTCCCTGCTGCTGTCCTTGGTGTTGGTACCAGCGTAAGCCAGACAGCCTGCCCAGCAGGGAGACGCTGAGCCACAGCGTAGTCTGCTTGCCTGCTGTCCTCAACATGGTCTGCTTGCCTGCTAGCCAGCAACGCGGTCTGCTTGCCTGCTGGTCTCCGGCGACAGAAGTGTTCCCCGTGGCACGCCAGGCTCGCTGGTGGGAGGGGCGCTGAGTGTGGGTCTCTCGTGGTCTAGCCTGGGAGGGACATAGTCTCCTGTTGGTGCTGGTGGCAGTGTTGATCTTGTTGGCAGAAGTGGGTGTATAGCTCCTGATGTTGGTTGTCAGTGTAAGTAATGGTGTTGTTGGCAGTGTTGGTAATGGTTGGTGTCGTGCTCATACTGCTGGTTGCCAGGACAAGTAATGGTGCTGTTGTTAGTTTCACTGTTGTCAGTGAAAATCGTTGTCTACTGGTGTTGGTAGTCATATGGATAATGGCGCCGTTGGCATAGATGGCGTCGTGAGTAAAGGTGGAAGTGATGATGTTCTTAATGTTGGCAGTGGTGCTTTTGGTCGAAGTGGTATGATGTTGGTAGAGGCAGTGTTGTCAGTGTTTCTGACACGGGTTAGTAAAAGTTTTGTTGATAAGAGAAGCAACATTGTTGGTAATGTTGGTATTGATAATGTTCTTGGTGAGGTTGATGGTGGCAGTGGAAACAGTGGTAATGTTCGTGATGGCAGTGGAGGTAAGTGGTGGCAGAGGCAGTGTTTTTTGACGGAAATGAAGATCTTGAGTGATGTCAGGAAGATTTCTGAACTCAATACCTTTATGTTCGTGACAACAATGGTTGGAAGTCGTGTAGATATCGACAACATGAATGGTAGTTAGATTTGAGATGTTGAGGAAGAGGGTGTAGGGAAGATACACCACCAAACCAGCTCTCAGGATGACGTGGCAGTAGCAGTAACACCAGCTGTAGCAACAGCAAGAGAAACAGAGGTGGTAGCAGAAGTAACAGAAATAGCAGCAGTAGCAGGAGGAGGAGGAGGAGAGAGGTTGAGTGTACATAACTATGTATACAACAAGATACCATGCGCGTGTAGATCGCCAGCAGAAGCAGCACTAGCCACAGCAGAAGCAGCAGCAACAGCAGCAGCAGCGGTAAGAGCGGTACCAGAAGCAGCAGTAGCAGTAGCAGTAGCAGAAGGAGGAGGAGGAGGAGGAGGAGGAGCTGCAGGAGTGGTGGCGGTGGGGCGCAGTACAGCTACCCTAGCCAGTTATCAGGTCATCGTATTTCAGGCGGAGCCATTAGCCCTGGTTGTTAGAATCTCGAGGCGTCCGCCTTGCCTCCGACACCTCCAACATTTTTACCTCCTCCTTCACCAAGCCCCTGTCCCTCCCTCCCTCCCAGGACTCACCACCACCACCACCACCACAACACCAACTACCCTCCGTCTCATTCAGCCCAGGAACCAAAAAGGGCCTCCCCTTCCCTCCTCATTTTAGTGTTAAATCTAGTGGGTAAAAAACAGGGCCGTCAGTGAGGTCGTCGGCAACCCCTGGGCGGCGGGAGATCAAGAAATACTGCCGACTGTCAGGGGGAGGCATCCCCCAGACGCCATATTTTGACGTCATTTAGCACTTCTGGTACTTAGTTGAACTACCTCCATAAATCCCAGCGAAACCCAAACATTGTCAACGTTCCTGACCCGGCCAGAGGCTGGGGGCAGGGGATGGAGGGTGGGTGTGCCTGGGAGGGCCTTCCCTCCTCTTCTCTCCCCTCCCTTCCCCACCTTCCTTCCTCCCCCCCCTGCCTCAAGGAGTGTATCACACACTACACACACACACACACACACACACACACACACACACACACACACACACACACACACACACACTTGTTAAGAGGATTCGTCTCTCACAAAAAACCTTTGATGTCGTGTGTTTGTGGATGGTCTTCTGTGGGTGTTTGTGGACGAGTAATTGTTCTCTCTATCTCTCTGAGAGAGAGAGAGAGAGAGAGAGAGAGAGAGAGAGAGAGAGAGAGAGAGAGAGAGAGAGAGAGAGAGAGAGAGATTAGAGAGATATGAGACGTTATTTCTCACAGTTTCGTCCCTGTGTTTGGATTGTTGGACGGTTCCTGGCGAGATGTTATATCGTGTTTTTCATGTTCGTCGTGTGTGGTGTGGACTCGAACCCTTGTTCTCGATGTGTCACCGACTCCTGTTCCCCGGTCTGCCAATCGTGTTGTGGGACAACTATTTGCAAGGGGCCAGGAACAAGGTCTTTTATCCCTCTTCTTCTGTCTCACAGCGTTCATATTTACATAGTTGATGGTTGCCACTAACAGTTTAATGATCTGGAGTGCTTCGTAGAACACGACTGACATTAGGGTTCATAAGAACACATAACATTCGTGCTGTGTAGGAATAAAGAACATCTGAGACTGACGTGTTTTGTGTAGGTGATAACAGATAATGTGTAGCACACTTGATACACTTGAAATATAGGCCAGAGAAATTAAATCTCAAACTTTTTCTGAAGTAAAAACATGCCACTTATATATATATATATATATATATATATATATATATATATATCACTCAGGTGTTACAGGATTCCGTCTGTTTGGGTTTACATAGTCAGCGAAAATCACCTTTGCGTCGTTGTTTCATCATCAATTGACGGCAGAGAACACACTCACTTCAAAGAATTTCTCGCTAGAAAGAAGTCTATCCCTTCCCTGCTACTGGCTGTAGCGCAACCTTGAAGCTACAGAAGTCCTGTGGAGGAGGGGATCCTAGGGCTGTATGTTGATGGTATTATACATCTCTCATTCATCATGGATGCATGACTGAACCATCTCGAGGAAATGCCATAATTCAAGGGCCAAATACCTTGAGATAGTTTCCACACACATCATAATGGGAGTTCGGAGCGCTAAGGGCGGCGCCCTTCGCCCTTCCCGCGGTTCGTGTCAGATTAATTTCATAAGAGGATATTATTTTTACTTGTTGTTTACATGTGTTTTGTCCCGCCAGTCACGACGAAGATTTTGTCTATTTCTCGCTATCAAGAGTAAGTGGCCAAGGAGAAGAGTGTTTCGCATTGTGTTTCTCAATGTCAAGGGTAAGGTGCCAAGGGAAAGGTTGTGTTCCCTTTCCCACTGTCAAGGATAAGGAGGTCAAGGGGAAGACTGTGTCCCATTCTGCTTCTTACAATCAAGGTTGTGAGGTCAACGGCTGTAAAGCTTCTCCGTGTCTCATTGGTTCCACACACCCCAGGGCCCCCTCTGTGCTGCCTAGTGGCCATCTTTTCCTAAATATTTCAAAGTCTGCTCTCTCTCTCTCTCTCTTTCTCTCTCTCTCTCTCTCTCTCTCTCTCTCTCTCTCTCTCTCTCTCTCTCTCTCTCTCTCTCTCTCTCTCTCGAGGCCTTGTCGTCTCTCACTCATGCTAGTTCCTACTTCGCAAGTCATCACCTATTTGCTTCCTGATTACCTATTCCAGTGTTTTGGAAACTCGTGGGTGTGTGTGTGTGTTGTGTGTGTGTGTGTGTGTGTGTGTGTGTGTGTGTGTGACGTCCATGGCCTGAGGATGGACGGTGTCAGTCGGGGAGTCAGTTAGTCAGTCAGTCAGTCAGTCGGGGGAGAGTCGGAAAGGTTAAGGTTATGCATGTAGGGCGAGGCTAGCTGTCTGGATACATCATGCATCAATGAGGCAGCGACATCACCAGCCGAGAGAGAGAGAGAGAGAGAGAGAGAGAGAGAGAGAGAGAGAGAGAGAGAGAGAGAGAGAGAGAGAGAGAAGGACTGGGGGACTGGTTGTGTTCCTGGAGCGGCAGGAGCATCGTACCGTGTAAGAGGTTGGCAAATATGAAGAATCTTCAGGCAAGGAAGGTGGTGAGGAGGGGAAGGTCCCTCCACTGGATAGAACATTACCTGAGTGGAAGGGGAAGAAAATGGTTTCCGATCACCTCTAATGGGACCATTCAATGCTCTCCTTGGTCTTTGTAAATGTCTTCTTAAATGGATTCATACCTGGACACGATTGGCTGATAATGCCAAGGTTGTGAGGCAAGAAGGCAAACTGTCTACTGGTAGACACAAGGGGCAGCATTGCAGCAAACTATCAAACTCTACGTATTTAAGGCTAAAACTAGAATATGTGTCTCAAGTGTGACCACCGTGTTTGAAGTAGCACTCAAAACTAGCACAGAAGGTCCAGAGGAGGGTGATCAAAATGTGTGCCAGATTTGAGAGATCTAAGTCACTGTGAAAGAGAGAAGATTGTAGGGTGACTTGATCACAACCTTCAAGTTTGTTTTTACAAAACCAGTTTGGTGAGGTTAATAGTGAACAGTTCTTCGAAAGATGCAAGAACAGAAGAATAACACACCATACCAAAAAAAGTAGGAAAGTACGAGACTTTTCAGACAGTTGTTAAGAAGTAGTTTAATTGTAAGAGTATATTGGATCAATGGAATAACCATTGTGACCCTTAAAGATACGCAAACGTTTATAAGATTATATAGTCGAGGAAGTATTAGAGATGGGGACCGAAGAGTGTAGAACTCCCTCCATGTTGTACATATAGGTAATCACAAGTACGTAATTACACACATAGACACAGATTCATATACACATATGAATACATGCAGACATAGAAACACACATAGAATCAGAGACATATACACATACACAGCATAGGCTGTTGTGTTTGTACACACATCGAAGTAAAGACATGATACATACTTACGAGGTAGAGAGACGAGGAAACCCTCATTTTTTTGAGTCTAGAAATGTGTATTATCTAGATATACATAGACGACGTATCCCAGTGAGAGTATGGATGAAGGGCACATATCTAGGGGTAGGTGGAGGAGGCCAGTATAGAACGTACAGTGGGTACAGTACATGGACATAGGAGGGTGACAGGTGGGCCCGAGTGGGGCCCAGGGACCCAAAGGATCCCCCCAAACCTCCCGTCAGGAGGGAGGGAGGGAGGTGTAGGATACATCAATACATGATATATAGTTACAGGAGAGTGAGTGATGATGACACCAACATACGTAACAATATCTGTGTACTACAAAGCAAGTTTAAAATAGGTCATACAGACACTATTTAGCGTACAGTCGCTAGCGTTGATATCAGCATGAAAGGTTAAAGATACACTGAATATTGGTATAGAGTTACAGAACACACTGACGCTTGGCATGTTGTTAACACTGGCAGTAATACAATGAACGTCAAAATATATTACACACTGGACTCTTGTACTGGGCAAGACTACATGAGTGTAGAATTCTACCTCCTCGTGACGTACAGATAGTACTTCCCACACACACACACACACACACACACACTCACGACTATTTCATCACCACATTCTTCACCCTTAGGGATGAGGATGCAGCCTTAGATGTGTGGGTAATAAGCTCACAGGCCAGTGCATCTGTACGTCTGTTAAGATCTATATCTAGATATACATACGAGAGACTGAAGGCGTCTCGTTCAACACGGTATAATGACCCTATATCATGTACGTTTCTGTGTTCCATTTACTTAACAACACTTGAGTCCAGGTAATTTAGATTCGTAGATGTAGGATGTATATATACGAACAGACGTCACTCGATGTTTTCAAACACAACTTCAAAACTTTTTAGTGTGTACATTAGGCATTCACACACCGTGCTGCCTCTGTTTATCTGTGTGTGTGTGTGTGTGTGTGTGTGTGTGTGTGTGAGGAAATCAGGCCGGTTGTCAGTGTGTTGGAGAAGTTGGGGGAGACCTTTGGCCAACTCACCTGACCATCTCTGGTGCGAAATCTTTCCTGTTTGAATTGTAAAAGGAAAAAAAAAAAATGTAGGGAACGTCTCACAGACACAATTGGATTATGTGTATTATCTTCTTTTCTCGTGTAGTGGTTGCCCTTGGTGTGTGTGTGTGTGTGTGTGTGTGTGTGTGTGTGTGTGTGTGTGTGTGTGTGCGCGTGTGTGAATCTGGGTTGGTTCTTCTACTCACCTCATGTGGGTCACAACGCTGGGAGGCACTGTAAGTGCGGCACAAGTGTCAGTAAGTTGGGGGGTGGAGGGGGGGGGTTGTCTAAAGTGCTGGGGCAGTTTGGCTTGATTACGTCTGATGGACTTATGTTTATTATGATTATGTAAATGGAAGTTTTTCCGTGTCATTGGTTCGTTGTATGGCCAAGTGTGTGGCCAGTTGTGCTGCTGATTGTGTGGCCAAGTGTGTGGCCAGTTGTGCTGCTGTCTGTGTGGCCAAGTGTGTGGCCAGTTGTGTTGCTGTTTGTGTGGCCAAGTGTGTGGCCGATTGTATGGCTATGCATATTGCTTACTGTACTGGCATTTGTATGGCTCATTGTATGGCTAACTTGTGAATAAACCTTTTCATTTATCCATTTAGTTGAAAATAAACCTGAAACACATACTATAGCAGTGAGAGTCATTAAATCTATCTTTGTAATAGATTTTTCCCTTAACTTCAGAAAAATGTTTATTGAAGAGAGTAACTCTGTTTACATTTCAAAGTCTGTTCGAATATTTTAATGTGAGTTTCTGAGCCTTTTGTTCGAACGAGAATGAACCCCCGTTTCTTTGAGGTGGTGGAGCGATAACTCATCTTTTTTTTCCTCCACCCTCACATATAAGTCTTCACTCACATCAGTAACGAACAATACAAACATCACTGTTGGTTCTGAAACCCACTCCATCAATAAGCAAGGCTGGAGTGAGAGAGAGAGAGAGAGAGAGAGAGAGAGAGAGAGAGAGAGAGAGAGAGAGAGAGAGAGAGACCTCGACGCCTCGCCACCATCGAGTAATGGAGCAGTGTATGAGCTGCGTCATCCCTTGTAAACCCTGCCAGCTGTTCAGACTGTTGCACGAAGGACTTGTAAACAAACCCGATGGAGTGTGAGTTCAGAAGTATTGCCTTTGTTATAGAATATTCTAAAAGCATTAGAAGAAGGAGGAGGAGGAGGAGGAGGAAGAGGAGAAGAAGGAGTGGAGGAAAAACTGAGTATCCATTCCCGTTAATGAATGCCAGGCAGTGTACAGCATAAACACATAAACAACACCAGAACATTACTTGGCTCCCCAGAGCAGCCATAAGAGCCTGGCAGGGAGCTGCGTCCCTGAGGTATAGCCACCTTTACTTGCGGTCTTCCTTCGTCGCCTCTCAGCTGACAGTTACTGCCAGTCTTAAACCCCGAGATAAAACCGCTTCGCCGAGGGGTTCATACGCTCTCCTCTCATTAATTTCTTACTCTGCGAATGCGGGAGGCGGTAAAGCTGTCTGGGTTATCCATTTATTATCCAGAAGCTTGTAAATAACTCTCTCTCTCTCTCTCTCTCTCTCCTCCTAACAAGCGAGCCGTGAGAGAAAGGGCCCTATTTTTCGGGCCGTCTCAGGACTTCGAAATGAAGTAATAATTCGAAACTGTTTCAAAATCCTGCGGTTTATTTACTTTTTTTGGTAGTCAGAAAGGAAGAAACTTTTCCCCAAAGTCACTGGTCGGCAAAAGCGCTTCAGAATCCCGTGTTTCGAAGCACTGTCATTTGATTCTGACACGAACGGTTCACATACGGTGCGTTCGAACTCTGTGTGAGGGGGTGACTCAGAGAGCGCACCTCGCTCGACACGGTTAATGAAGCTTCACGAGCTGCAGCGCGACTCTGGACCCGACTGGGGGGAAGGGTGGAGCATTATTAGCAGCGGTCTCTTGCTCCTCAGCGGACTCAAGTGTTGATACAACTTGTGAGTTTACGAGAGCTATTCCCAGGGCACTGGTGGGGAAGCTGTTGACATGTTTGCATCACTATTCTTTTAACTTCCAGCTGAGGGAGTTTAACAGCCTCCCTCCCTCTCCTCCTCTCTCCTCCTCTCTCTCTCCCTCCTCTCCCCGCTCACGTCACGTCGGCGGAGGGCCGGGAAGATTCAAGGTAATACAAGCTGTTAAAGGTACGAACCTGGACGGGCGTAAAGATGTCAGAATGAAATAGAAGTGTAGTTCAGGGCAAACATTGCAAGACGCTTTACGGGCAGAGATACTTCAGGTGTTGATTTAATCCTGACGAACATTTTCCCTTGGTTGTGTCCTAAAGGTTTAGAAGTCTATCGTCGCTGCGGCGCTGTCCATGGCCAGGAACAATGGTCGTCGAATAATGGGTGAAGAATACGTCCCAACACAGCACAACATGTGGGCGTTGCTAAGGTGTCTTATAGTGGTACTTCCCTAGTGTTGATGAGGTGTCTTACAGTGGTACTCCCCTAGTGTTGATGAGGTGTCTTACAGTGGTACTTCCCTAGTGTTGATAAGGTGTCTTACAGTGGTACTTCCCTAGTGTTGATAAGGTGTCTTACAGTGGTACTTCCCTAGTGTTGATAAGGTGTCCTACAGTGGTACTTCCCTAGTGTTGATAAGGTGTCCTACAGTGGTACTTCCCTAGTGTTGATAAGGTGTCCTACAGTGGTACTTCCCTAGTGTTGATAAGGTGTCCTACAGTGGTACTTCCCTAGTGTTGATAAGGTGTCTTACAGTGGTACTTCCCTAGTGTTGATAAGGTGTCCTACAGTGGTACTTCCCTAGTGTTGATAAGGTGTCCTACAGTGGTACTTCCCTAGTGTTGATAAGGTGTCCTACAGTGGTACTTCCCTAGTGTTGATAAGGTGTCTTACAGTGGTACTTCCCTAGTGTTGATAAGGTGTCTTACAGTGGTACTTCCCTAGTGTTGATAAGGTGTCCTACAGGAGTGTCACCTAAGGGTTGAAGAATATTATCCTACATTAGTTCCTGCCTCGTTAGTGCTCTCCAGCCTTGGTAAGGTGTTCTACCATGATACGATCAGGAAATGTATAAACGCATCGTGGTAGGTAAGACTCACTATGAACGTACTCCAGGAAGGCTCACCATGAACGTATGTTAGGAAGACTTAACATGAACGTACCTTTGAATGGTCTACCACGAACGTACCGCTGTGGGCCCGACCTTGATCGTAGCTTAGGAAAATCATCATAATTCAGAGATGGTGTGTTGAGACCATGTCTTGTAGGGGATGCGATAATGAGCCTCTCATGGTTACATATATGGCCACAAGAGCACCTACTCCACATCTTCCGTATGAATAAATAATCCTTCATTCACAACGAATCGTTTTCCTGACGTCATAATACGTCATTGGGTGATAAAAATAGTGGGTTTGTTGTTTTTTATTTGTAGTTTGAACTCTCTGAGGAGGCGAGCTTGGTGCTGCCTCTGTGACGGTATCTGGTGAAGATGAGACAGTGAAGATGAGAGGGTGAAGATGAGAAAGTGAAGATGAGAAGGTGAAGATGAGAAGGTGAAGACGGTATGCTTGAGGGGTCTGTGTGGCTAAGCAGTACACACACACACACACACACACACACACACACACAGGATCACCTGCGTCGATGGTATGATCCAGGTGTTGTGATGACTCCTGTATCATTTTACGTTACACACGAGGTGAGTAGGATGATTGCTCTAGCAACTGTCGCCACTATGTGAGCTAGTGAAGTTGCTATGAGCTCTCCCTCCCCCCGCGACACACCTGGTGGCAACTGATGGCGTTGCCTCGCTCTGTTTGGGCCATAAATGACTTGGTCATGG